>NC_057805.1:129580562-129880562 GCF_018294505.1 Triticum aestivum | reverse complement strand
CTGGTCGTACACACCTTTCCAGATTTCAAAACACTTGTGGACAAGGCTATTACATTGGAAAATGAGCGCTGCAGCTTGGAGGATTTTCGCAAGTGCAAAAGGGACAAGACTACTCATGCTCGCAACAACCGGAACAAGACTGATTTTCAGAAAAATGGAGCGAACAAATCCACGACCAATGTTCCAAGCCCAACCAAAAATTTCATGCAAGGGACAAGGATTTTACGTATCGCCCAGGTGTTACTTGCTATGCTTGTGGAGAGGAAGGACACTATGCCAAACAGTGCCCAAAACCAAGGAACTCGGCCCCCAAGCCAAACAACGGTGAAAATAATCCAGCTCCCAAGTGTAACGAGTTCAACCCCAATAACAATCACAAGAAGGGTCACTTGAACCATGTGACCAAGGAGGAAGCACAGAATGCCCCGGATATCGTACTCGGTACGTTCCTTGTCAACACAATACCTGCCACGGTTTTGTTTGATTCTGGAGCTTCTCACTCGTTCATTTCAAAGAGTTTTGTTTTGCAACATGATTTTTCGATGCTTCCTTTGGAAAAATCCATGATCATCAAGTCCCCGGGAATAAGCAAATCACTCAGAGTTACTGCCAAGGTGTGGTTATTGAGTTGAAGGACTAAAGTTTCAGGCAAAACTCATTGTATTGGAAAATAAAGGACTGGATGTTATCCTAGGAATGGACTGGGTAACCACCAACAAGGGATTTATCGACTGCTTCAATCGGACGTTTATTCTTACTCATCATCACGGCAAGACGGTAAAAGTTGCAGCTCAAGAAAGACCAATGTCACGACAACCAAAGTTGAACAAGGTGGACATTTCAGAGTTAAGAAAAGTTCCAGTGGTGTGTGAGTTCCCTGACGTGTTTCCCGAAGAACTACCAGGCATGCCACCAGACCGGGAAATAGAGTTCAGCATTGAACTAGCACTTGGAACCACCCCCATTTACAAGAAACCCTATAGAATGGCACCCTCCGAGTTGGTAGAATTAAAGAAGCAAATAAAAGAATTACTGGACAAAGGATTTATACGGGCCAGCTCCTCAGCTTGGGGTTCACCAGTATTATTTGCAAAGAAAAAGGATGGGACACTGAGGTTATGTATAGACTATCGAGCACTCAACATGGTCACCATCAAAAACAAATATCCGATGCCACGGATAAATGATTTATTTGACCAGCTCGCACAAGCCAAGGTTTTCTCGAAAATTGATTTAAGATCGGGGTATCATCAATTAAAGGTACGGACAGAAGATATCCCTAAGACAGCATTCACCTCCAGATACGGATTATATGAGTTCACAGTAATGCCGTTTGGACTGACAAACGCCCCCGCATATTTTGTCCACCTCATGAACAAAGTGTTTATGAAATTTATGGACAAATTTGTTGTGGTGTTCATTGATGATATTCTGGTATACTCTAAGACACCAGAAGAACATCTGAACATCTCAGAATTGTACTCAGAGAATTAAGGAAACATCAATTATACGCCAAATTCAGCAAATGTGAATTTTGGTTAAGACAGGTTGGTTTTCTAGGCCATGTATTAACCCAAGAAGGTGTTGCCGTAGACCCAGAAAAAGTCAAGGCCGTACTTGGCTGGAAACCACCAGTCAACGTGACAGATGTACGAAGTTTCCTAGGGATGGCTGGATATTACCGAAGGTTTATTGAAGGTTTCTCCACCATAGCAAAACCCATGACACAATTACTCAAGAAAGATAAGAAATTTGTATGGACTGATGCTTGCGAGAAAAGTTTTCAAGAACTCAAAACGAAATTAACAACAGCACCGGTATTGGTCGTACCAGACATACACAAAAGTTTTGAAGTATATTGTGACGCATCCCGGAAGGGTCTCGGATGCGTACTAATGCAACACGACAAAGTAGTTGCATATGCTTCCAGGAAACTACGAAAACACGAAGAAAATTATCCTAGTCATGACTTGGAGTTGGCAGCAGTCATTCATGCACTCAAAGAGTGGTGGCACTTTTTGCTTGGAAATCGTTGTTAAATATATACGGATCATAAAAGCCTCAAATATATTTTCACACAACCCGAACTCAATTTACGACAACGACGCTGGTTGGAATTGGTGAAAGATTATGAAGTCGGCATTCACTACCATCCAGGAAAAGAGAATGTAGTGGCAGATGCTCTTAGTCGGAACCCCAGCTCGGGCAACGATAGTCTACAAAATTTGAGGCCTGAATTTCAGCAGGAGTTCACCAAACTCAACTTGGTAATGGTCACTGAGGGCAATGTGTCAAATTTGGAAATACAGCCCACCCTAATGGAACAGATTAAGAAGGCTCAGCATGGACATCCCAGCATCGAAGGTATAAAGAGAAAAGTTAGTCTTGGCAAAGCTTCAGAATTCCTCGTAGACGATGAGGGAGTATTATGGTACGGGGACAGACTTTGCGTACCAAACATTGAGGACCTCAAACAGCAAATTCTAACCAAAGGCCACACCGCTCCATATTCAATCCACCCTGGAGGAACCAAAATGTATAAGCCCTTTATGTGATGTCGCTCAAACGTCCGACTGTGGCACTCTTGTTATTTACTTTGATATAAGCCCTTTATGTGATGTCGCTCAGACGTCCGACTGTGGCACTCTTGTTATTTACTTTTGATCTAAGCCCTTTATGTGATGTCGCTCAAACGTCCGACTGTGGCACTCTTGTTATTTACTTTGATATAAGCCCTTTATGTGATGTCACTCAGACGTCCGACTGTGTCATTCTTGCTATTTACTTTTGATATAAGCCCTTTTCGAGATGTCGCTTAGACGTCCGACTGTGGCACGCACTGTCATTTATGTTTAAATATGAGCCCTTTATGTGGTGTCCCTCTGACGCCCGACTGCGGCATTGTTAATTTATTTTTACCTTTCGAGGCGTCGCTTCAGACACCCGATCGGTCTTCAGCTATTTTATTGGGATTTCGGGAGGACTACCGCCTGACTTCCTTTTTATTTATCATGCAGTGCAATTTATTATCTCAGTGCGCATTACTAATCCGCTCATGTGCATCATGTTTGCATTTGTTATATCTTATGTCCAAACTGTCTTGCAAGTACATTCAAAGTACTCACCTGGCTTGTTGATTTGGCCAGATGTTGACGAAGGCGATCTTATGGATGAAGAGTTCGATAGCGAGTCCGACGCCTAGAGGAGTCCTAGTCAATTCCGTGCGATCCTGGAATTGGTCACTTGTGTTATATACGCTTCCGCTACACCAATAAAAGTCATCGAGCCTCACTCCGACGCTCTATGAGTTGTAAGATTTAGGAGTCATGTCACCCACTTCACTGAGACATATCCACCACCACTTTTATTACGAGTCAGTAGTTATGCCACCATACTCCTTGTGTCATATCCGCCCTTATGTATTATATCGGCATGCTTGTAATAAATTGTTGAGCAACCTCAGCTCAACCTTGTATAATATTTAGTACTTCTGGATTTCTGTATCAAGGATTTGTCCACCAGTGAGAAGGATTCTTCTATACTGGTTTGATATAAGGGTCGGTTTCTCAATAAATGTTTTATTGGAAAACCGGTCCTGACAATGTGTTCACTGTGACAAGAGTCCGTTGTCATACGCAATACTTAGCAAGATCTGTTACATTGGACACCGCCGTTTCCTTGCCAAGGACAAGCCGCATCCTAGAAAATACCGAAGACATGTGTTCAATGCAAAGCATGAAAACCGTCATGCGCCAAAGAGGCTCACCGCCGATGAGTTGCAAGTGGAATTAGAGAAGGTCAGGCATATTACACCAGGAAACCATCCTGGTAATGTTAGCAGGAAAAGGAAGCGTGGCAGGGTAGAAGAGAGATTATTGTTTACCCGCAGGTCCACTTTGTGGGACTTGGAGTATTGGAAAGATTTGGATCTGCGGCATAATCTTGATGTTATGCACATCGAGAAAAATATATGTGACAGCATTATCGGCACACTTCTTAATATTGAAGGCAAGACGAAAGATACCTTAAAATCTAGGATTGATTTGACACACCTGGGTATCAGAAAGGATTTGCAGGTGCAAGATGAAGGTAAACCACGGGATATGGCACCAGCTGTGTACGTCTTGGACATGGTAAAAAGAAAAAAATTCTGCGAGGTCCTGTCACGTGTGAGATTCCCACATGGATTTGCTTCCAACCCTGGAAGGAGAGTCAGTGCAGATGGAAACAAGGTACAAGGGTTGAAAACTCATGACTGCCACGTCCTACTTCAAAGGGTTCTACCTGTTATCCTTAGAGGATTGGGCCCCCCTGACTTATACAGAGCAGTTGCAGAGTTGGGACAATTCTTCAGGGAACTCTGCAGTAGGAATATCAGGATAGATGCTTTGGAGCGTCTTAGAGACAAGATACCAACTATCCTATGCGACCTTGAGAAGATATATCCTCCAGCCTTCTTTGATGTGATGGTGCATTTGGCTGTTCATCTACCTGATGAGGCACTACTTAGAGGTCCAGTACAGTATGGCTGGATGTACCCTATTGAAAGGCAGCTAGGCACTTTCAAGGGCTATGTTAGGAACAGAGCTAGACCCGAGGGTTCCATTGCAGAGGCCTACATTGCTACAGAAGCGTTGACATTCTGCTCAAAATACATTGAAACAGCTGATCAGCTTAGCAAAGAGGTGGGTGAAGACAATCCCGGGCTCAATGTTTTTGATTATTCTGTTCGAGTTACAGGGAAGAGTCGACAAGAGGACAAACCTAAAGATTTGGACAAAATGGTTTTGTATGTGTTGAATAACTGTCCTGAGATACTACCTTATATCAAGTAAGTGCAGTACTGCAGCTTATACATCGTAATCTACTAAACTTGCAGCACATTCTTATATATTTAGATGTTTGACGCGATTACTATGTTGTGCAGCATCTACAAAGAGGAGTTACTACCGCAAAATCCAAGAAACATTGACAAACTGTTTATGGCAGGATTTGCGAAATGGTTCAAGAACCATGTAAGCTTTTGAAGTGCACTGTCAGTTTTTTTAATATATTGAGGACATAAGATGATCAGCTTGTCTATTTTCTAACCATAGGTTAAGAAGATGCGGGAGGATGGGCAGGCAGTTGATGATGCCCTTTACTCACTAGCAATGAGTCCTGATACTCGGGTAAGACATTATGAATCTTGCGTTGTTGTAGATGTGCGCTACAACACCCTTGCACGAGACGAAGGCAGGAAGACACAAAACAGTGTCATCATGAGCACGGATATGTATGACAAAGAAACAACTAAAATGTATGCTAACATAACAGACATTGTTCAGTTGCAGTATATCTCCAGTTTCGAGGATCATCGGTGTGTGGTTCTGTTGTGTTGTCGTTGGTATAACCTACTTTCCAAGATCGCAAAACCCAGAGCTGATTATTATTTCAAATCCATCAATGTCAAGGCGGCGTACCAGACCAACGAGCCTTTTATTTTGGCAAATCAAGCAACACAGATATTTTTCTTGGAAGACACATTTGCACATCATGAGTGCTACATACACTACAAATAAAGAGACAATCATCCTACAGAGCACATCAATTTTGCCCATTATCTTCACAAGCTCTTTCATCTCCTCATTGCTGTCAAGGCCGTTCAGCAGCTGTTGCTTGGCCATGATCAGAGGAACTGCATCTTTAATCTTCTGCTCTGCATCTTCCTCTTCTGTCGTTCCTTCAGTTACTTGTCCAACACCCCAACCTGCTGGTATTGGGATTCCTCGGCTAACCAAATAATCAGCGTAGTTGCATTCCCCCACATCAGCAACTTCCCAGAAATACAAATCACACGAATCTTCCCTTTTCTGCACGAATCAAATTGGAAGATCATCAACCAAACTATTAAAAAAATCAGCAACTGAAAGCAGCAGAACAACACTTAAACATATTATTACCCCATGATTCGGGCATTTGTAGAAGACTCGGCCAGGGTTGCGGATTGTGGTTGAGACGCGACGGATGACTCTGCGTGATTTGCAGCAGTGGCACCACACCAACGGCAGCGGGTTGCGATGAGCAATCGGCTGCGGTGCGCGTGCCGGCGGGGGTGTGATGAGACCCACAGGCGATGGTACGGGTAGCGACTTGGCACATATCTGGTTGTTGCCTGCTGAAGAGCAGGTGGACGAGCAGCCAGCGGACATGGTTGCTGCGGCCAGATCTTCTGATGCTAGGCAGAGTAAGTAGAGAAGAGGAGAAGCGAATGTTGGATATGTCAATTTCATTACATGCAGAGTAGCATAGCACCATATATAGTCATAGTCCAGGTTTGGATTCGAACCAGCTACAGGAGCACGTCTTTCTTTTTTCTAAAACTCGGCAACGTCTCTTTACTGGTACACTAGCTTGTTCTGTACGCCTTCCCAAGTCTTTGATTTTCTTTCCCTTTTTTTGCGAGGAAGGAAGGAGGAAAAAATTGAGATTTCCTGGGACTCGAACCCAAGACCTCTCGGTTGAAAACCAAGGGTGCTAGTCACTTATGTGGCGAACGTTCCCTGTGAGGAGGACGGCAGACGAACACATTTTCCTCGCAGTTTTCTTCCTATATATAAAAAAGTATGCCACTTGGTGTCCGCTTAGTCAAAAAACGATTGTGCCAACCTTGACCGTTGGATTGACATTCAACGTCTGTCGCGTTTCTTCAGTCTCTTCTTCTTCGAGCCGCCAAAGCCAAACCAGCGCCGGCGGGACTGCCTACTCCCGCCTCCCACGGCTGGCTGTGAAATTCCCCGACTCCTGTTCGTTCCCGTCCGAGGCGTCACCATCGTCCTCCGCCTTGGTTCGCTCGCCACGGCGCTGCCCTCCGGTGTTGTCAACATGGTCAACAACCGAGAGGAATAAGGAGATGACTGTACATGGCGAGGATGACAGTAGGGACCCAGCAGCGCGCGCAGTAATTTTGTTTTTTCGGGACAGAGAAGGGTATCAAGTGGGTTGTGCGGGACCCATGGCCCATCTAGCCCAGGCTTTTATTTCATATGTTTAGCACATGACCAGCCCAGTTTGTTTTTTTCCTTTCTGAAAATGGCTAGCTAGCTATTTTGTTTTTTGCAGAATAACCAACGTAGGCCTACCTGCTTTTCTCGCCCTGCTGGGCCGGAAATCTTTCAAGTCGAGGAGGGATGCATTTTGCCGAGAAAATGGGCTATAAGTAATAAGAAATGGGCTATAAGTAATAATAAATGGGCTGTAAAATGAAAAAATACAACAAACAGGCAATTAGTTCCAAAATACTGTTTTCTTTCGGATTTTGATATTTTAAATTTCATTGTTTTTGTGCGGGTAAAATTTCATTGAATTTAAATTAAGGTATATTTAGATTTAAAATTAATTTGAATCTGGCTAGAAATTTCGGGCTGTATGCTGTTTGGGACAGGTTTGGAGGCTGACTTGTGGGTCTACTAGGTTGACGTGTACTTTGGCTTTGTCCACAAACGATTCTAGCAGCAGTGACCGTTGGATGTTAATCCAACGGCCGTGCTGCTTCTTCAATATCTGATCTTCTTGCTCCATCCGCCCAAACCAGCTCCGGTGGGACTGCCTGCTCCCGCCTCCCGTTGCTGGCTGTGCTGCCGCACAGGCCGCACCGCCCCACCCTACTTCATTGCTGGCCAGACCATTCCTCTACTCACCCACACCTCCTGTTATTTTCCAGCGATGGCAGCCGGACCAGTAAACCCTCGTACTACCCACCGCGTGGGCAACCATTGCCGAGTCTTCCCCGGCTCCGTGTTGTTCCCTTCCTAGGCCTCGCCATCGTCCACCGCCATGGTGCTCTCGGCGAGGCCTGGTCAACATGGTCAACGAACGACATCCATCGGCCGTGGACTATACGCGCAAAATAATGATTCCTCCACCTGACAGCTGGGACCCACCGGAAGGGCCTCTGTATTTCGCGAAAAAAACGTTCCCCCCGCTGACATGTCGGACCCACCAGCTATATCTTCGCACGCAAGGAAGTGCCTCCTTATTACGCACAAAAAAATCAATACCCCCTGCTAGCTGGGACCCACCATAGTGGGAGGATGACTTGTGGGCCAACTAAGTTGACGGGGACGGAGGGCTTTGTCAACTTAGTCAATATGAATGATTCTAGCTCCAGTGACCGTATGATGTCCATCCAACGGCCGTAGTGCTTCTTCAACCTCTGGTCTTCTTGCTCCAGCCGCCCAAAGCAGCGCCGGTCGTGTCGCATGCTCCTGCCTCCCGTGGCCGGCTGTGCTGCCGCGGAGGCCTCATCGCCCCTACTATTCCCACCGCTGGCCAGGCCCTACGGCGACGGCAGCCTCACACCGCAGCCAAACCAGTGAACCCTCGTACTCCTCTCCGCGCGGGCTTCCACTGCCGCGTCTTCCCAGGCTCCGCGTTGTCCCCTTCCTAGGCCTCGCCATCGTCCACCGCCGTGGTGCTCTCGGCACGGCCTGGTCAACGTGGTCAAGGAACGACTTCCATCGGACGTGGACTGTATGTGGAGAGGCTGACAGCTGGGTCCACGGCCGCAGCAAGGAAGTGCCTCCTTATTACGCGCAAAATAATTATTCCTCCACCTGACAGCAGGGACCCACCGGACGGGCCACCTTATTTCGCGAAAAAAATGTTTCCCCCCGGACTGTTGGGACCCACCGGACAGGCCAGCGTATTTCGCGAAAAAATCGTTCCCCCCGCTGTCAGCTCGGACCCACGGAAGTGCCTCCTTATTACGCACAAAAAAATGAATACTCCCCTTGCTAGCTGGGACCCACCATGGTGGGAGGCTGACTTGTGGGCCTAATAAGTTGACTCGGACGGGGGCCTTTGTCAACTTTAGTCAATATGAATGATTCTAGCTCCAGTGACCGTACGATGTCCATCCAACGGCCGTAGTGCTTCTTCAACCTCTGGTCTTCTTGCTCCAGCCGCCCAAAGCAGCGCCGGTCGTGCCGCATGCTCTTGCCTTCCGTGGCCGGCTATGCTGCTGCGGAGGCCTCACCGCCCCCTACTATTCCCACCGCTAGCCAGGACCTGCGGCGACGGCAGCCTCACACCGCAGTCGAACCAGTGAACCTTCGTACTCCTCTCCGCGCGGGCTTCCACTGCCGCATCTTCCCCGGCTCCCCGTCGTCCCCTTCCTAGGCCTCGCCGTTGTCCACCGCCCTGGTGCTCTCGGCGCGGCGTGGTCAACGTGGTCAAGGATACACTTCCATCGGACGTGAACTATACGTGGAGAGGCTGACAGCTGGGTCCACGGCCGCAGCAAGGAAGTGCCTCCTTATCATGCGGAAAATAATGATTCCTCCACCTGACAGCTGGGACCCACCAGACGGGCCACTGTATTTCATAAAAAAATTTCTCCCTGACTGCTGGGACCCACCAGCTACATCTTCGCACGCAAGGAAGTGCGTTCGAGCAAAAAAATAAATGATTCGCCCCCCTGAGTGCTGGGACCCACCAGCTACATCTTCACAGGCAAGGAAGTGCCTGACAGTCGGGACCCACCTGGTCGAACCGTACGTAGCGTTGTCATTCTGGTCGCGAACGTGTACGTACATATATACTGGTGGATGTAGAGGCGCGCACGTGTCATAGTAGAGGCGCGTACGTGTCGTAGTAGAGGCACGCACGTAGCATGTACACGTACGTACAGCGGCCAGGGTGCAAGAAAGAAAATACGGCCACGTATGTGTACATACCGGCGGGGTCTCGAACGCCTACTCGCGCATACGTACGGCCAGGGCTCGTGTACATGGCTGGGTTGGAACGGAGAAACAACATCGTCGTCGTGTTCATGGGGAGGCAATGGAATGCGTCGTGTTCATGGGGAGGCAACGGAATGCGTCGTGTTCATCGGGAGGCAACGGAACGGGTGGGAGCCAACCGGCTGGGTCGGAACGGAATGCGTGGTCGTGTTCATCGGGAGGGCTTGGACAGAACAGGCGATGAAAATGAGGCCTGGCGTACCGCACAACGAAGGAAACAGACCTCCTACGTTCGGAACGGGGTCCTGTTGATCGGGAGGGGTCTGGCGTACCGCACAACGGAGGAAACGGACCTCCTACGGTCGACACGGGGGTCCTGTTGATCGGGAGGGGTGTGGCGTACTGCAAAATGGACGAAACGGACCTCCTACGGTCGAAACGGGGGTCCTGTTGATCGGTAGGGGTGTGGCATACCGCAAAACGGACGAAACGGACCTCCTACGGTCGAAATGGGGGTCCTGTTCATCGGGAGGGGTGTGGCATACCGCAAAACAGGACTCCACAGGATACTATTCATCTCCACCATCGACCTCCTCCAGCCTCCACGGGCTACCGTCGACCTCCTGCAGCCTTCACGGGCTCCTATTCATCCAGCCTCCACCGCGCGCTACTCCACCGGCTACTGTTCAACCACCCCTCCATGGGCACCCCTCCACCATCTACTGTTCATCCAGCCCTCCACACCACGGGGTCCTGTTCAACCACCCCTCCACGGGCACCCCTCCACCGTCTACTGTTCATCCAGCCCTCCACCACACCACGGGGTCCTATTCATCCAGAGGCAACGCCACCGGTCACTGTTCATACAACCCTCCCCCCCCCCCCCCCCCCCCGCAACGCTCACTGTTCATCCAATCGATCGGCTTCAGTTAGCAGCAGTAGCGAAGGAATCGCTCGATCGCGTTCAGTTAACAGCCATCGATTGATCGCTCGGGTTCAGTAACGCGTAGCCTGTAGTGCAATCGCTCGGGTTTAGTTAGAGCCCAACGCCTCGCTCGGGTTCAGTTAGAGCCAACGCCTCACACACACGCACGTACGTGTACGAGAGAAACGCGCATCGCTCGGCCCCCGCCCAGGACGAAAAGCCCATTTTCTATCATGATTTTTTGTCATAGAAGTAGGAGCCCACCACATCTATGATGATACCGGGCTTTGTCACAATTATCGTCATAGAAGTGTCATATGTATGATAGTTCGTTCGGCCCAAAATGTCACGGATGTGTCTTTTTTTTTGTAGTGTATTGTCCTACAAAGCTCTGCGCTTTGAGGCCCAACACGAGTCTACAAGAACAAGTTGTGTAGTAGAAATCAGCGAGCTCTACAAACGAAGTACCACGAGCATCCTCCAATGATGTATATCCGAGGAGGAGGGAAGAGAACTCCTTGTAGAAGCACACTCTGGCATGAGCGGGCACGATGCGACAGCTCATGCCTTGGTAAGCAAGGGCTTCCGAACTAGATTCTACTGTCTAACTGCTAAGGTTGGCGCCAAAACACTCGTCCAGTGTTGCCGTGGATGCCAGGTGTTGCGGGATGTTCCCCACGGTCAGACCCGACAGGAGTTTTACCGGCCAGGAGCATGGAGGCTCCATGGGTCACTTCCATTTCCGAGTCATCATGAGGAGAAGACAAGAAGGGCCATGAGTCCATAGTAAGACCCAGCATGAGGCTGGCTTAAGAAAGAACCCAATGGGCCGGCTTGTGGAGAAGGCCTGGATGGACAATTTCCTAACTTGGATAGCAAGATGGATAAGAATAAGAGTAGGATACGATTTAACAATACAACCCGGAATCTACTTTAAACCTAGGGACTCAACCTGTTATATAAAGGGGAGTCCCTGGGGTGAAAAGACTAAGTCGCAATCTTTCTAAAGCTAGGTTAGCGAATCCCCACAGCTCTTTGGACCATTCCGATCACCTAGCCGTCTGCGGTATGGGGGCTGGATATTTTTGGCCCACTTCGAGGAGGCTCATAGAAAAATAAGTATCAACTCGTCATGGTAGATAAATTCACCAAGTGGATCGAGTCAAAGCCCGTAACCTCGGCCAAAACTGAACCAGTTATTGAGTTCATCTCCGGAGTGGTACATCATTACGGTATGCCCCACTATTTAATAGTTGACAAGGAACAAACTTCAAAGCCAAGGAAGTAAAGGCATGGTGCACAAAAAAATGGGCATCAAGCTCGATTATGCATCAATTTATCGCCCTCACTCCAATGGGCAGGTCAAATGCGCCAATGGGTTAATCCTCACTGGCATTAAGCCGAGATTGGTGCGCTCCCGCACGGAGGCGGACTACTAATGGGTAGAGGAACTCGACTCCGTACTATGGAGCTTGCGCACTATGCCCAATCGATCCACAGGCTACACACCTTTCTTCATGGTTTACGGCGCCGAGGCCATGCTCCCATGTGATCTCATTCATGATGCACCTCGAGTACGCATGTACGAGGAACGGGAGGTCGAGCTCGATCGGCAAGACGCCTTGGACGCCCTAGAAGAGGAGCGTGATGTGGATATGGCACATTCTACGTTCTATCAGCAACATGCTCGATGCTATCAAAGAAGGAAGGTCCAATCAAAGGAATTCAATGTAGGAGACCTGGTCATGTGGATCCACCTACAGAAGCAGAAGCATAAACTCTCAGCCAAATGGGACGGGCCATTCATCATTGACCAGGTACTCACAGAAGGCACACACCGCATCCAAGATCCCAAGGACAATAAGCTAGAGCTAAACCCATGGAACACGTCCCTGCTTCGACATTTCTACGGTTAATAGAATCCTACCTACTCTACTATGCATTTCGTTATACTTTATTTCAGCTAGCATAAAACAAATTCTTGCCTTTTCGGCACTCATCACTCCTGGTTATAAAGCCATTATTCTGGTAGAACCTTGATGTCTACCACGCAACTTTATTCTTGTAGACACGTGTTGGGCCTCCAAGCACAGAATTTTGTAGGACAGTAGAATTTTTCCCTAAAGTGGATGACCTAAGGTTTATCAATCCGTGAGAGGTGTACGATGAAGATGGTCTCTCTCAAACGACCCTGCAACCAAATACAAGAAATCTCTTGTGTCCCCAACACACCCAATACAATGGCAAATTGTATAGGTGCACTAGTTCGGCGAAGAGATGGTGATAAAAGTGTAATATGGATGGTAGAAATATATTTTTATAATCTGCATAAATAAAAACAGCAACGTAGCAAATAGTAAACGGGCACAAAAACGGTATTGCAATGCTTGAAAATGAGGCATAGGGTCCGTACTTTCGCTAGTGCAACCTCCCAACAATGCTAATATAATTGGATCATATGACCACCCCTCAAAGTGCGATGAAGAATCACTCCAAAGTTCCTATCTAGCGGAGAACATAAGAATAAATTTTTTGTAGGGTACGAAACCACCTCAAAGCTATTCTTTCCGATCAACCTATCCTAGAGTTCATACTAAAATAACACCAAAGCAAATTCAGATTCGTAATACTCAATCCAACACAAAGAACTTCAAAGAGTGTCCTATGATTTATACCGGAGAAACAAAGACAAGAACGTGCATCAACCCCTATGCACAGATTACCCCAATGCCACCTGGGGAATCCAAGAGTTGAGTGCCAAAACATATATCAAGTGAATCAATACGATACCCCATTTTCACCACAAGTATTCAATTGCAAGATATATATCAAGTGTTCATAAATCCATAAAAGTATTCAATCCGATAACAACGAAACCTCAAAGGGAAAAACTCAATTCATCACAACAAGATAGAGAGGGGAAAACACCATATGATCCGACTATATTAACAAAGCCCGCAACATCAAGATCGTGACATCTCAAGAACACGAGAGAGAGAGAGAGATAGATTAAAAACATAGCTAATGGTACAAACCCTCAGCCCCGAGGGTGGACTAATTCCTCCTCATCGTGGTGGCCGCCGGGATGAGGAAGATAGCCACCGGTGATGATTCCCCCTCTGGCAGGGTGCCGGAAAGGGTCTAGATTGGTTTCGGTGGCTACAGAGCCTTGCGGTGGCGGAACTTCTGATCTAGGTTAACCCCGAAGGGTTTTGGAATATTTGTGAATTTTAGGGTAAATAGGGGGTGCAGGAGGCCACCGAGGTGGGCACAACCCACCTGGGCGCGCCTGGGCCCCCAGGCGCGCCCTAGTGGGTTGTGCCCCCTCGGGGCACCCCCAGGTGCTACTCTGGCCCAATGGATGTCTTCTGGTCCATAAAAAATCACCAAAAAGTTTCGCGGAGTTTGGACTCCATTTGATATTGATTTCATGCGATGTAAAAAACAAGCAAAAAACAACCACTGGCACTGGGCACTGGGTCAATAGGTTATTCCCAAAAAATGATATAAAGTTGCCATAAAATGATTGTAAAACATCCAAGAATGATAAAATAACAACATGAATACTTCATAAATTATAGATACGTTGGAGACGTATCAGCATCCTCAAGGTTAATTCCTACTCGTCCTTGAGTAGGTAAATGATAAAAGAAATAATTTATGAAGTGTGAATTCTAATAAAGTGCATAAGTTTGATCAATGACAATTTCAATCACTTTTCCTAGCATCATAACAGCAATTCTTTCTTATGAAACTTCTCATGTTATAGTGGCAACCAATTCACATGTTAAGGTTCAAACAATGATTCTCTTGAAACTCAACAACCTATGTTCTCAGACACCAACCAATTGTAATTCGACTTATTCAATAGAGTTTAAGTAAGATCTCCACATACTCAACCATCTTATAGTTTTCTATGATTGCTAACACTCACCGCATACACATGAGCAAAACATTTCAACCAGACACATAGAAAGATTGGGGCTTATTGTTTTGCCTTCCAACGTATTCACCTCAAGGGTGATGTCAACAATAATAACTCATGCTACCCATATTCAACTGGATATATGTGTCTAGATCTTTCCTCACCACATGATGCTTGCCAAAGGAGAAAAATAAAAAGGATTAGAGAGAAAAACTTTGACTCTTTGCATAAAAGTAAATACTGAAAAGTAAAAGATAGGCCCTTCGCAGAGGGAAGCAGAGGTTGCCCTGCGCTTATTTGTTTGTATGCTCAACCCCTTAGTGCAAAAGAACGTCACGTTATATTTCCCCTTATGATAGCAACCTTTATTATGTAGTCTGTCGCTTTTATTCATTGCCATCACAAGTTCGTACAACACTCAATTTTATTTTACACTAAATGATCTAACACTTCTAAAAGCAATTTTTATTGCCTTATTGCACAGATGATAACTTACTTGAAGGATCTTGCTCAATCCTTAGGTAGGTATGGTGGACTCTTGAGAATAAGATTTGGGTTTAAGGGTTTTTGGATGCACAAGTAGTATCTCTACTTGGTGCGGAATTTTTGTCTAGCAAAGATGGGGGGCAAGCACCACATGTTGAAGGATCTATGACAATATAACTTCTATGTGAATATGAACAAACATAAATCATTACGTTGTCTTCCTTGTCCAATGTCAACAATTTTGGCATATAATATTTTGATGGGGGCTCACAATCACAAAAGATTTCCAAGATAGTGTATTTGCATGTGAAAGTTCTCTTCCTTATACTAATTATTTGTGAATTGCTTGTATGACAAAAATTGTGATTGTCAAGCCTCAAAAGATTTCAATTTCTAAACCCAATGTGAAGCTACCAATAGTCATGATATGATTTCAACTTCATGACATTCAATTTATTCAACAATTTACTCATAGGATATAAGTGAAGCACAAGAGTAAATGAAAAGAAGTGAAGTTCATGAGCATAATATTTCTTTCTCTCAAATTAATTTAAGTGAAGCAAGAGAGAATTTCTTCAAACATATTAAAGCACACCGTCCTCAAAAAGATATAAGTGAAGCACTAGAGCAATTCCACAGAAAAGAGCATCGTTGACGGGATGTGCGTGCCGCTTACCTAGCCTCCCTGTCAACTATTTGAGGACTCTATTTTATTTAAAAACTTTCAAATATAAGTATTTGATTAAAACAACAAGCAAAACAAAATAAAATGACCTTTCAAGGATAGCACAACTCATGTGAAGAAGCAAAAACTTAGACTCAACCGATACTAACCGATAATTGTTGAAGAAGAAAGGTGGGATGCCTACCGGGGCATCCCCAAGCTTAGATGCTTGAGACTTTTTTGAAATATTATCTTGGGGTGCCTTGGGCATCCCCAAGCTTGAGCTTTTGTGTCTCCTTAGTTCCTCTCATATCACGGTTTTCCTAAATCTCAAAAGCTTCATCGACACAAAACTCAACAAGAACTCGTGAGATAAGTTAGTATAAACTAATGCAAAATCCTTATCATTCTAAACTGTAGCAAATCACTAAAATTATTATTCAACGTTGCATAGTAAATGCCTCTGAATATTTAATACTTCTATCCTCAAATAGAATCATTAAACAAGCAAACATATGCAAACAATGCAAACATAACAGCAATCTGCCAAAACAATACAGTCTGTGAAGAATGCAAGAGTATCAATACTTATTCAACTCCAGACATTACGAAAATTTTCCACACTGTAGAAAATTTATTAGAGCTTATTTTTCAAAATGTTTCAACATTTTATCACATCCTGACTTTTCTAGGGAATTTTCGCAACAACGGTAAACTTTCTGTTTTCAAACAACAACATGTAGACTTGCAAAATAAGCATTGCAAAGGCTATACCTGATATTTTTATTGAAAATAAAGATGCAAAACATTATTCTAAATAACAGCAAGCAAATCCTAACAAAATAAATTGACGCTCCAAGCAAAACACATATCATGTGACGAATGAAAACATAGCTCCAAGTGAGGTTACCGATAATGTTGGAGACGAAAGAGGGGATGCCTTCCGGGGCATCCCCAAGCTTAGTTTCTTAGATCTTCCTTGAATATTTCCTTGGGGTGCCTTGGTGATCCCCAAGATTAGTGTCTTGTCACTCCTTATTCTCCTCATATCGACATCTCACCCAAAACATGAAAACTTCAATCACACAAAACTTAACGGAACTTTGTGAGATAGGTAAGTATGATAAAGAGCAAACCATTTCACTTTGGTACTGGCAAAGACAAGATTCATAATTGTTTCCACACAATGCCTACTGTAAAATATCATTACCACAATTTATATTGAGCAATATAGGCCATAGAAACTAGCAGGGACGAAGCTAGAAAAATTGTTTGATGGGGTCATGTCTATGACAGTGGGGTCATCTTGTCTAAATGGACAGTAATTAGTACTATACTAATCAAGGACTAATGAAGGATTACTTAATTTCATTGGGGTCAATTTACCCCAATGCTTATATGGGAGCTCCGTCCCTGGAAACTAGAAAACAAGCAAACTATGCATTGAAAACAGAATCTGTCAAAAACAGAATAGTCTGTAGTAATCTGTACTCAAACCATACTTCTGCTAGTCCAAAAATTATGAAAAAATTAGGACCGCGTGGTAAATTTGTATATTAAACTTCTGCAAAAATAATCAACTCAAAAGCACTCTTCTGTTAATAATAAGAATTATTTTCGTGAGTGCAAAAGTTTCTGTTTTTCAGCAAGATCAAATCAACTATCACCCAACATGATCCTAAAGGCTTTACTTGGCACTTTATTGAAACAAAAGCAATAAAACATGATCAATACAGTAGCATAATCATGTGAACACACAAAAACAGTAGGTAAAAGTGTTGGGTTGTCTCCCAACAAGCGCTTTTCTTTAATGCATTTTAGCTTGGCATGATGATTTCAATGATGCTCGCATAAAAGGTAAGGATTGAAACATAACAAGAGCATCATGAATCATAAGTTCCTCTCTCATAATAATTTTCATGAATATATTCATCAACATAACCATCACATAAAGCATTCTTTTCATGACACAAAATCATAGAAAACTTATTACTCTCCACATAAGCAATTTTATTCTCATTCAAAATAGTGGGAGTATCATAGGAAACTCGAATACTATAAATTATTCCCACATTAAAAGAGTAATGTTAAGTAAAAGGATATTCAAAATTATGACAATAATTATCACTACTTTTTATAACATAAGTATCATCACAATAATCATCATAAGTGGGAGGCATGCAATCATCATACCAAATTTGATCATTCAACGTAAGGGGACTAAAAAGATCATCTTCGTTAAGCATAGCATCCCCAAGCTTGGGACAAACATTAATTGCAGCAAATAAATTATCAAACATGTCATTCTCATCAAATATAGCATCCCGAAGCTTGTGGCTTGGCATATCACAAGCACAATCGCTCTCATCATTGATAGTATGAATAGCACCAACGGTATAACAATTGCTATCATCATAATTTCCCAAGTTGGTGCCAAAAAGATTTCCAATATCATAAGAAGTATCATTATCTTCCCAATCATAATCATCACAACAAGCAATAGTCATAACAAAATCATCATCAAGTGCATCATCTTCCAAAATTATTTTTGATTCATTTTCATGAGGCACAACAATAATAGGAGAAACATTATTTGGGAGAGATACATTTTTACCTCAATTCTTTCTTATTTTCTTCTTCTTCACCACATCATGTGTGGGTTTAATTAATCTTTTCAAGCTTCTTATTGATGAGATTGGTTGGATAGTAAGCTCCTCCTCGTTACCTAATTCATCATAGTGAACACTAGGAGGGTTTTGGGAAATATTTTCCCTTTCATTAGTACTCTCTTCATATTCTATTTGTTCTCTTGACTTTAGATAGTTGGCAATATAAGGATTATCAATGCAATTTACCGCACAAAACATATAAATTTCCTCTAGATCAAAATCAAGAAATCTCTCGAGATTAAATTTTGGAATACCCTTAGTTATACGTTTCATTTCTTCATGCCGCAAAATAAGACTAAGCTCTTTATGATGCTCAAGGGTAATGAAGTTATCACAATTTTTGGACACGATTTGATCATGAAAGAATTGGCATTGGAGATTTAAATGACCATGTTCATTTGAAAGTTCACAAGGATGGCGAAAAAATTAAATCTTTCAGCACAATCATCTAGCCTCTCTTGCAACTTTTTTGTTTCTAAATATTAATGCTTCTTACAAAATCTATCTTCCCTTTTTGGTGTGCAAATGCACTCCCAATTCACTCCGCAAAAAGTGACATGCTTATAAGAAACATTTTTGTCATGACTTGTGCAATCATCATTAGCATTTTGGATATTCAAAGAATTCATACTAAAAACATTGAAATCATGCTCATCATTCAAATATTTTGTGCCAAACATTTTATTGACTTCTTCTTCTAACAATTGAGCACAACTTTCCGATCCATCATTTTCAAGAAAGATATTATAAAGATGATCAATAACATGATGCAACCTCAATTCCATTTTCTATGTAGTTTTATTTTATGAACCAAACTACTGACAAAACAAGAAACTAAAAGATTCAATTGCAAGATCTAAAGATATACCTTCAAGCACTCACCTCCCCGGCAACGGCGCCAGAAAAGAGCTTGATGTCTACTACGCAACTTTATTCTTGTAGACACGTGTTGGGCCTCCAAGCGCAGAGTTTTGTAGGATAGTAGCAACTTTCCCTCAAGTGGATGACCTAAGGTTTATCAGTCTGTGAGAAGTGTAGGATGAAGATGGTCTCTCTCAAACGACCCTACAACTAAAAGTGCGTTATATCGACTAGAGGGGGTGAATAGGCGATTTTTATGAATTCTTCACTGAGGAATTTGTGGGTGAGGAAATTCCTTAGCGAAGAACTACTTGCAGCGGAATAAGTACTCAAAAGTATGCATAGCAAAACACAAGCATAGTCATCATGATGAAATGAAAACAAGCACAGAGTGCAGAAAGCGTAAACACAGGATAACCCATGATGAAGACAAAGTGACTGAGGAAATTGAACTGAGGAAATTGAGAAAGTCTTCAGTCAAAGTCTTCAAACACAGATATGAACAAGCATACAACACAGTAATGAGGAAATGAAAGAGTTGAGGAAATAGAACCAGTAAGCTTGGTGAAGACAATGATTTGGTAGACCAGTTCCAACTGTTGTCTCAGTTGTACGTCTGGTTGGAGCGGCTAGGTATTTAAACCTGAGGACACACAGTCCCAGACACATAGTCCTCACAGTATTCTCCTTGAGCTAAGGTCACACAGACCTCGCCCAATCACTCGTGGTAAGTCTTCAGGTGACTTCCAAACCTTCACAAACTCGGTCACTCGGCTATCCACAATTTCCTCTTGGATGCTCTAGACCATGACTCCTAACCGTCTGGAAGAAGCACAGTCTTAAAAGGTAACAAGCGTCGGATCCACGCAGGATCAATCTCTTCAGTGATGCTCAATCACTTGGGGTTTGTAGGTGTTTGGGTTAGGGTTTTCCTCACTTGATGATTTTCGCTCAAAGTCCTCGGAGGATGGGATGCTCTCAATTGACAAGTGTCAGTTTCTCTCGGAGCAGCCAACCAGCTAGTGGTTGCAGGGGGCGGCTACTTATAGCCTAGGGAGCAGCTCCTCATGATAAGACATAAATGCCCTTCAATGATATGACCGTTAGGTGGGTAGATATTTTGGGACAGCTGGCGCATAGCACAGCAACGGTCGGAAATTTGAGTATCAAATTCCTTAGAGCTATCATGTTCCTCACTGTGTAGGCAATCCGCACTAGCGAATTCCTAACTCCTCAGTCAGAACAAATTCCTCACAGACCAGAAGAACTTCGTCTCTGTCACTGAAGAATATGACTGAACTGTATGAGATTTCCAATGGCTTCACTCGAAGGGATTGGTAGGTGTAGGATTTTGAGTTGAGCATCACATGGAAATTTTTGCTTAGTATTTCCTCGACCCCCTAACAGTACGGCGTTTCCTATGACTCAAGAAAGAGAAAATGAAACTACGAAAACAAAAGTCTTCACGCTTCATGTTCCTCAAATGAATACCAAGTCTTCAGAGGTCATACCAATTTCTTCACTTTCAAAGTCTTCAGAAATCCAAAGTCTTCAGCCGAAGAACTTCATTTTTAGGGGTCGACTTTCACTGTAAATATCAAACTCCTCATAGACTTATAGACCTGTGTACACTCATAAACACATTAGTCCCTTAACCTATTAGTCTTCAATACACCAAAATCACTAAGGGGCACTAGATGCACTTACAATCTCCCCCTTTTTGGTGATTGATGACAATATAGGTTAAGTTTTCAACGGGGATAAATATATTAAGTGTAATTACTGATATTGAGGAATTTGATTGCAAGATATAGAAGAACTCCCCCTGAAGATGTGCATAGTGAGGAATTTTCTTTTGAAGCAATGCACACTTGAAGAGTTGAATCATGGAGATCTCCCCCTATATCTTGTAATTCATACACGCATTTGACTTAATATATGAAGAATTTGAAATGCATGATGAAATATGGTGACTGATGTAATTCAGCATGCATGCAATAACATTAGTGAGGAATAAGCATGCAGAAGAAACAGCAAAAGTATCAGGCCACCATAGAGTTTAAGTTTACAACTCGATCCAACAATGTCATCAGAAGAACGAGAGTTGTAACTTTAGAAAAAAACGCCCATATAAGATAGACCCGCTTGAAGACTAACTCAAATTTCTCCCCCTTTGTCATCGAATGACCAAAAGGGTCGAAAATGAGGACTAACGCCCCAGAAGAATATCAAGGTGATGAAGGAGCGTCAGCGTTGTTGGGGTCGTTTGTTGTAGTAGGGCCTGCCGCAGTGTCGTCCAAGTCTTCATGTTCATCAGTGTCACGGGATGAAGAATAGGAGCTGGCCACCAAGGAAGGAACCTTGACCTTCTTGTACTTCTTCGGAGGAGGTGCAGCCCAGTCAAAATCTTCCTTGAGACCCATTTTCTTCAGATCTTCTTCACCATATATGTGCAACAGAACAGCCCAGGTGCGGTTGAGGGTTTCATGCAGGTAGTAGTGGTTTTTCTTCACTACATTGTGGGTAGCAGTGATGTTGTGAAGAATTGAACCAAACTGACGCTTGACCCATTTGTGATTGCGATCAACCTTCTGGTGAAGACTGAGGAGAAGCTCACGGTCAGTCAACACCCTGGGTGCTGTGCCTTGAGGATTTTGCTTGGGTGGGTTGGCGGCAGAGTCATGGGTGGCAGAGTCATCATTGGTGGAGTAGGATGCAGCCTTGCGAAATTGTCCATCCAATGGACAAATGCCTTCATCAATAACAGCAGTAGCCTTGCCCTTTTCATCAGCTGAGGAAAATGTCCGTTTGAGGACTTCAATCGGGGGCAAGTAGCTGCAATAATTCGGTGTATCAGCTTTGTAGTTGAGTGAAGACCTTGTTCTGATGAATCTCATAATCCACGGAGAATAAGGCTTCAACTCAAATGGTGACATTGCGACATTGGCCAGAGTCCTCATGAAGAAATCATGAAAGTTGACGGGAACGCCATGAATGATATTGAAAAGCAGATTCTTCATGATGCCAATGACTTCTTCTTCATTCGAGTCGTGGCCCTTGATAGGACTCAATGTCTTCGTCAAAAAGCGATAGACAGTCCGAGGAACATATAACAATTCCTTCACAAGAAATTTTGTTCTTGGGGCCTGACCTGGCTTCAATGGCTTCATCAGCACTTGCATATAGTGATCTGTAAGCTCAGGTTCATTGTAGACGCAACAAGCACCTTCAAGGGGAGGACTGAGAGGCAAAGCATGAAGCAATTCAGTAGCTGGTGCCTTGTAGTGAGTATTTTCAGACATCCAGTGTAGCACCCATGAATTCACATCTTCAGAGTCTCCGGTGATGTGCAGAGTTGCATAAAACTGAAGAATGAGTTCTTCATTCCAATCACATATGTCGATGCAGAAATTTAACAGTCCATCGTCATAGAGAACACTGAGGACTGGCCCGAAGCACGGCAGAGTTTCCATATCCACGTGAGGAATGTGCTCATGATCGAAGACTTTGTCTTTGTTGAACAAAACAGAGGAATAAAAATTTGCCTGGCGGGCAGTCCAGAAACGCCTCTTCCTAATGCGAGCAGAGTCATAATGGTTATAATCAGTGAAGAATACGTGCTCGCCGAAGAAATCATCAGCCTTGAATTTTTGCTTCCTTGACAATGGATCCTTTGGCTCTGGCAGAGGAGTGTCAGTCAGTTGCATGATGACCTCAGGAATCGCAATCTCAGGTTCTTCAGGCTGAGGAATTTCTGGTTCCTCTTTAGTGGCAGCTTGGTTCTTCAAATCTTCATTTTCATTTTCTTTAGCACTAGCGGCTGGAATGTCTTCATGAGCTTCATCAGATCCCATTTGAACTGTAGTGGCTGGGGACTGAGGAATTTGCTGCAGTGGAGTGAAGAGTGGAGAATTGTGGTGCTGACTTTCCCAAAAGTCATCATTCATCACTGGTGTGGTACAGCCAATGTCCACATCTTCATCTTCAATTTCTTCAATGCCAGCCTCTTCAGCAGTAAACTGAGGCATAGGCGAGGAAATTGTGGGGGTTGAAGGGATTTTATCCACTTCAATTTCTTCATCCATCTGCTCTGACGAAGCAGTAGAAGGATTTTCTTCATGATGTCCGCTAGGGATCACATATTCTTCATCAAAAGGGATGATTTCCTTTGATGGCATGGAGGAAACTGGAACAACATCAATTGGATTAGCAAATGAGCTTGTCAATTTCTTCATCTTCTTTGGTGCTGAAGAATCTAAAGGAGCTGATGCTTTCCTTTTCTTCACTGCTGCACGCTCTGCAACCTTGGTCTTCTTCACATCTGATGTAGATGGAAGGATTGGAGTTGGAGTAGGCGCAGGAGGAGCAGAGGAATGTGGTTGATTTTCTTGAGGCACAACTGATGCAGTTGCCCTAACCTCTTCATTTTCTTCAGGCGCACCACTAGTGGGTGCCCTGGCAATTTCTTCAGCGGCTGGAATGCAGTCATCTGCCCTGGAACTCACATTTTCTTCAGCAGCCTGATTGTCATCAGTGGTGCTGGCATGTTCTTCAGTTGGCTGAGCAGAGGCTTCAGCCTGAGGAATTTCTTGTTGCGATGGGGCTGCAACATTTGAGGTGAACATCTTAGTCAGTTTGACAAACCTGACCTTGGCTCCTTTCCAATCAGCATAGTAAGCATTGAAATCATCGTTGAGGACTTTGATTTCAGACTGGATCTTCACAAGTTCATCAGTTGTCATAGAGACAACGTTGTTCTTCAGGAACTTCTCCTTCCTATACTGTGCTTTCTTGAGCTGCCTGGCCTTCTCAAATTTCCATTTTCCTTCTTGGATGAAGGCAGTCAGCATATGACTTTGACCAGGAGTCAGCTTGAAGTCAGGCATAGGAGTGTTTTGGTCCTTGTGCCAGAGATCAATACAGTCGAGGATCAACTTTGGATCCAAAAGGAGAGGCATGTTTGTGCCCTTGGCTCTAGCGGCCCTGACTTGCCTATCTCTGATGATTTCAGCAAGTTCTTCATCATTAGCTTCGTCTTCTTCAGACGGTACTTGGAAGGCGACCTACTTCTTATGAGGACTTCGGCGAGAGCCTCGTCCAGCAGTGGTCTTTGTCTTCAGCAGGGAGGGTGTAACGCCCCGAGACCGACGCTCCAGAAGTCTTCCAGCTATTTTGTTGTCGCCGTGTGTTTTATTTTTGCTTGTTGCATTTCATCATGTCATCATGCATATCGCATCCGCATGTTTTCTTAAAACTCGCATCCATTCGTAGTTCCCGCTTCTCCCTGTTGCCTTCGTTGCCCCTTTCGAGACCAACTGTTCTTTTGTTGTCCGGCCATTTGAACCTCTCTGCACAGGCATCGACCCCTCACCGTGTCCGAAAACTTCCCCGAACCCGAACCGGACTATCGTTACCGTTGGGTCTGGATCATCCCCTAACATCTATTAAACATCTCCGTTTTCTTATTTGGACTTCCTAGCCTATTTTTCTCGACCGCTCAATTTTAATCGGAGGGCCCAAATAGCCCCTAATCTAATCTCCCTGAGATATATATTTTTTGACCAACCCTAAAATTGAGGAGAGCTATCCCATCCTCCGAACCCCTCCGCCGCCGCCAGCCCACTGCCTCTTCCTCCTCGGGATCCCTCCCGATCTTGAATCCACCAATCAACAGCCCCTCCATCCACCAGCGCCTCCTCTGCTCGATCCCGAGGGGATCACGAGCAGCTCGCCACCGGCTGCAAGCAGCAGCACCACCAGGACCCCGTCGCCCCTTCCCCTTTTCTTCTCCTCCGTCCCCTCCTCGATCCACCCGTCGACCACGAGCACAGCCGCGCCGAAGCACCAGCAGGAACTGCTCGCCATCCCCTGCTCCTTTTCCTCTACATCTCCCTCCCCTTCTCCTGTATCACTCTCAGCTCTCTCTTGTTCCTCTGCAGGTCCCTGCCATGGACGCCGGTGCTCCCACCTCCATTCCAGCGCCGGGAACGGAACCCCCGCGCTAGGATCCACACCGGTGCCCAGGACCCGCGTCCCTGCGACCAAGCTCGCCGGAGTGCCACCAGGCCGCTGCTCCCCTCCCTCGCTAGCCTCCCGCGCCGGAGACCTCTGTTTCCGCGTCGCTGCCGTCAAGCTCCGTCGAACTGGAGCAGCACCAGACTAGCAGGACAGTGCCCTTCCTCTCCATCCTCCCCTCTGTTTTCCTCTTGCTCCCCGGTAACGCTCTCTCTCATATTCTCTCATCTCTCTCGTTTCTCTTCACAGGGACCGACGGCATGGACGCCCATGCTCTACCCCGAGTCCATCATCGCTGCCGTTTCGCGTCAGATCCGGTCGGGGACCGCCGGATCTCGCCGCCTCCGCCATGGACCACCCATTCCCAGACATCCTCCGCGCCGCCTTGTCTCGCTGCACCCCCTCCGTTCCTTGCGCCCACGTCGCCGAAGTCCATCGCGCCCAGCCGCCGGCGCTTGAACCTGCTGCTGTTTCTGTTCTTCAGAAACGAGCAGCAGCAGCTCGCTCGCCTCGTCCCTGCGTTGGCCTACGCGCTGCCTCGCTTGACCGCGCCTCCCCTTCTCGCTCGGTCCAGATGCGCGCCTAGCAGCCCAACCGGTCTCCTCCAGCCTCTGCATCGACTAGGCCTTGGCCCATGGCGAGCGCCCCAGCGCCTGCTCCTGTTCGGCCCTATTCTTGTTTTGGCCCATTCATTGTTTTTATCCTGCCTGCGAATTTAGCTATTACCCCAGGATTTACTGTTTTGCAGAAAAGTCCCTAGTCTTCATGCATATAATAACTCCACAACCGTGCATCGGATTAAAATGGTTTAAATATGTAAAATGTTTAGAATTCCTTCTAGTTTCTTAATATGCAACTTTCATCCATGTTTAAAATGTTTAAATATGTTGTTTCAATTAATTTGCATAATTAGCATGTTAAAATGATTTATTTCATAACTAAATAACCGTAGCTCCATTTTAAATAAACTTTATATGTAAATGAGATAGCAAAATGCCTAGTTTAACATGGTGCACTTATTTTGCATGTTTAGCAACTCTAAAATATGGTTTAGGGCAGAACAGTACCAATTCCAAAATAAGCATATGAGGATTTTCTGGAATCGTTGTTTGTTGTTCCGGCCTCATTTAAACTTGCCTAAATAGTTAGTTTACTTATGCTTCACCTCTTGCCATGTTAATCAACATTTAATATTGTTGGGTACATAAATGAGAGAGAACTAAATATTTGATGTGGTGTTTCGTCAATATGCAACTCGTTGCATATTGAGCTCCACTTAATTTGTAGTATTGTTTGTTGCATATTGCCATGCCATGCCTCATTAAATCGGACATGCATCATACTTGTTTGTAAATCATGCCATGTGTATGTGGTGGTTGTTTACTATGTTGTTTGTTTCTTTCCGGTTTGCTTCTCTCCTTAGCTTCGGTTTCGTTCTGGAGTTGTGAGGAGTCGTTCGACTACGTCCGTTTGTCTTCTTCATGGACTCGTTCTTCTTCCTTGCGGGATCTCAGGCAAGATGACCATACCCTCGAAATCACTTCTATCTTTGCTTGCTAGTTGTTCGCTCTATTGCTATTCAACGCTACCTACCACTTGTTATATCATGCCTCCCATATTGCCATGTCAAGCCTCTAACCATCCTTTCCTAGCAAACCGTTGTTTGGCTAAGTTACCGCTTTTGCTCAGCCCCTCTTATAGCGTTGCTAGTTGTAAGTGAAGATGAAGTTTGTTCCTTGTTGGACCATGGATATGTTGGGATATCACAATATCTCTTATTTAATTAATGCATCTATATACGTGGTAAAGGGTGGAAGGCTCGGCCTTATGCCTGGTGTTTTGTTCCACTCTTGCCGCCCTAGTTTCCGTCATACCGGTGTTTTGTTCCTTGATTTTGCGTTCCTTACGCGGTTGGGTGATTTATGGGACCCCCTTGACAGTTCGCTTTGAATAAAACTTCTCCAGCAAGGCCCAACCTTGGTTTTACCATTTGCCTACCTAAGCCTTCTTCCCTTGGGTTCTGCTGACTCAAGGGTCATCTTTATTTTAACCCCCCCGGGCCAGTGCTCCTCCGAGTGTTGGTCCAAACTAGAGCCCTTTGCAGCGCCACCTTGGGGAAACTTGAGGCCTGGTTTTAGTTGTACGGACTGCTCATCCTGTGTGCATTGAGAACGAGATATGTGCAGCTCCTATCGGGATTTGTCGGCACATTCGGGTGGTCTTGCTGGTCTTGCTTTACCATTGTCGAAATGTCTTGTAAACCGGGATTCCGAGACTGATCGGGTCTTCCCAGGAGAAGGAATATCCTTCGTTGACCATGAGAGCTTATAATGGGCTAAGTTGGGACACCCCTGCAGGGTATTATCTTTCGAAAGTCGTGCCCGCGGTTATGTGGCAGATGGGAATTTGTTAATATCTGGTTGTAGAGAACTTGACACTTGACTTAATTAAAATACATCAACCGCGTGTGTAGCCATGATGGTCTCTTTTCGGCGGAGTCCGGGAAGTGAACACGGCTTTTGGGTTATGTTTGACGTAAGTAGGAGTTCAGGATCACTTCTTGATCACTACTAGTTGACGACCGTTCCGTTGCTCCTCTTCTCGCTCTTATTTGCGTATGTTAGCCACCATATATGCTTAGTGCTTGCTGCAGCTCCACCTCACTACCCCTTTCCAACCCTTAAGCTTAAATAGTCTTGATCTCGCGGGTGTGAGATTGCTGAGTCCTCGTGACTCATAGATACTTCCAAAACAGTTGCAGGTGCCGATGATACCAGTGCAGGCGATGCTACCGAGCTCAAGTGGGAGTTTGACGAAGACCTTGGTCGTTACTATGTTTCGTTTCCTGTTGATCAGTAGTGGAGCCCAGTTGGGACGATCGGGGATCTAGCAGTTGGGTTATCTTCTTTTCTTTTGGCTTTGACCGTAGTCGGTCTATGTGTGTACTCTGATTGATGTATGATTTATTTAAGTATTGTGTGAAGTGGCGATTGTAAGTCAACTCCTTATCCCATTCTTGTTCACTACATGGGATTGTGTGAAGATGACCCTTCTTGCGACAAAACCACAATGCGGTTATGCCTCTAAGTCGTGCCTCGACACGTGGGAGATATAGCCGCATCGTGGGTTTTACAGAGGGCCCTGTTGAAGAATTTGGTGCAGCTGAGGAACTAGCTGAAGCTCCTGAGGCAATAGAGATGCCCATAGTTCTTTGGCACGTGCCGAGATGCACAGGTGCTGAGGATTTTGTCGGAGCAGCTGAGGACTTTGGAGGAGCAGGAGCGGCATGAGGAATTGGCCGTGAGGGCTTAGCTGAGGAAATTGGCTGTGAGGGCATTGAAGAAGAGGCACTTCGCTTGTGCGCAGGCTTCTTTGCCATGGATTTCTTCGGCCTTACAGAGGCCTCAGCAGCAGCAGCAGTAGAGTCTTCGTTGAATTTCTTCACTGCTTCCTTAGCCTGTTTGGCCAACTTGGCCTGGCGCTTGGCCCATTCTTCAGGAAAATCCTCACTGCGCTTGATGCTAGTGGGATCTGCTTCTTGGCCAGGTGCCAATGGTGGTCTTGAGCATGGAGGAGTAACATCGAATTTCTTCATGTATTTTGGAGTGACATACCTGTACTCCCTCCACTCTTTTGCCCATCTCCTTTCTATCCTCTGAATGCGCACCTTGCGCTGATTCTTATCTTCCTCAGGGGGTGTGTAGTACCCAGCATAAATGTCCTCACGGATTTCAAAGGAAGTATTGATTTCAGGCCTCTTTCCACCTTTCTGTGGCTTCTTTCCATCAGCCATTTTCTTCAGTTGAGGAATTTGAACAATTGAACTCTCTAAAGAAGTATGCAACTTTTCTTCGAGGGACGCTGCAAATGAGTTAAGTTGATGAGAACCTAGTGATTCAGCAGCGGACATGAGTACCTGTCAACAGAGTATAGTTGCGAGGAATTTGGAGAGGTCATATGCGTTCTTAGAAGGTTTTTCAAAAAAGAACAAGTTTGAGGAATTTGACCAGATGAGTCTTGAAGAATTTCACTAAGCGTTCTTTGTCTTAGGTTCCAGAGTTGTATAGATCGAAGATCCACACAATTGAGGAATCTTGAAGAAAAATGATGCTTAGAGAAACGAATCAAGAACAGATGACATGTGAGGTGTTCAGTGTGTGAAAAATTTGAGGAATAAACACCTTTGAAGATTTTGCAGGAATCATTTGAATCAAAGAGGGCAGTAAAAGTAACTTTTAATTACCCTGGACGAAGAACGCGACGAACTGTGAGGTGGAGAAGTGAAGTTCGTCTGTGCAGATCTTCCACGCCCTAGCTCGGCGGAGGAAGACGGCTACGGCGGCGGCGGAGTGAAGATTTCCGCGGCCGGCACGAGTACGGCGGCGACGAGGTCGAGGCAATGAAGCTCTTCCTCACCAGCAACGATGAAATAGCGGCGGCGCTAGGGTTTGAGAAGCAAGGGTTTGAGAAGCTCGAGCAGGAGAGAGGTCGAGCGGAGTAAAGGAAGTGAGGAAGGGGAGAGGGGGTATTTATAGCCACGGTGAAAAACTGTTCGCCCGAAGAAATTGGACGAACGTGCCCCTGACCCTTGTCATTCGCTTGATATGTGTCACCCACGTACTAAGAAGTGGAGATCGTGTTAGATCATGGGTGAATAGATAAGTATTTCGTGGGATGCGGAACGGTTGAGCGGCAAAGCCGAAAATTTGGATAAGATCAGTTAAAAGTTCCGTTCGCAAATTCTTCAGCTGACAAGGACACAGTGAAGATTTTGAACGAGTTTCAAATAGAACGCACATGAAGAATTTGTGAATAGATTGGGTTGAGTATAGCATAGAGGGGGAAGGGTCTGATCACATTCACTTAGCAGAAAAACTAACTTGAAGAATTAGCCATAAGTGAATGTTGTAGAGGACATAAACTCATATATATATATATATATATATATATATATATATATATATATATATATATATAGATATATATATATATAGCCAATGAAGAAAAACGATGGAGAAAGTGAAGACAATGCAAAGTTGAAGAATATGAACACTGAGGAATTTCAAAAACTGGGAAAAACTCAAATTGAAGATTTTCAACTTTTGTGGTGGCGTGACCCACCGTATAAGAATGATGATTTCAGACACCGCGTACAATTGTCGTAGGGTTCTGAGAATCAAATTCTTCATTAATTTCTTCACACTTAGAGTGTTAATCTTCATTGATTGAAGAAAAACGTTTCTTCATGTGTTGCACATCTAAGTCATCAATTTTGCATAAGTGTTAGGATGAGTGTCCTTTTCAAAGAACATTCGAAGATTCTAGGATATTTAGCTCACACTGCAATTTGCTAAATCTTTTCTCATCCAAGGGCTTTGTGAAGATATCGGCTAGCTGTTGTTTAGTCTTCACATGCTCAATAGAAATGTCACCCTTCAACACATGATCGCGAAGAAAATGATGACGAATCTGAATGTGCTTTGTCTTCGAGTGCTGAACTAGGTTGTGAGCAATCTTGATGGCACTCTCATTGTCACAGAAGAGAGGCACATTCTTCACATTGACGCCGTAGTCCTTGAGAGTTTGCTTCATCCACAGCAATTGAGCACATCAAGAACCAGCAGCAATGTACTCAGCTTCAGCAGTAGACAGTGATACGCAGTTCTGTTTCTTCGAGGACCAATAGACCAAGGATCGTCCGAGGAAATGACATGTACCAGATGTTGGCTTGCGGTCCACACGATCACCAGCATAGTCAGAGTCAGAATATCCAATGAGATGAAAAGCCGAGCCCTTGGGGTACCATAATCCTAGTGTTGGTGTGTGAGCTAGATATCGAAGAATATGCTTCACAACCTTATGGTGTGATTCCTTCGGTGTAGCTTGAAATCGGGCACCCATGCAAACACTAAGCATAATATCTAGCCTAGATGCACGTAAATACAATAAAGAACCAATCATGGAGCGGTATACCTTTTGATCGAAGTCAATACCATTTTCATCAGTGCATAGATGGCCATTTGTGGGCATCGGAATTTTGACGCCTTTGCAATCTTGCATGCCGAATTTCCTCAGTACATCCTTGAGGTATTTCTCCTGAGATATGAATACGCCATTGCGCTGTTGACGAATTTGAAGACCTAAGAAGAATTTCAACTCTCCCATCATAGACATTTGATATTCTTCACTCATCATATATGCAAATTCATCACTATAACGTTGGTCAGTATAGCCAAAGATAATATCATCAACATATATTTGGCACAAACAATTCACCATCATAAGATTTAGTGAAAAGAGTAGGGTCGAGTGAACCGGGTTTGAAGCCTTTCTTCATGAGGAATTCCTTCAAAGTATCATACCACGCCCGAGGGGCCTGCTTGAGGCCATAGAGGGCCTTACTGAGTCTGAAGACTTTGTCAGGATTCTTTGGATCTTCAAAACCTGGGGGTTGAGCAACATATACTTCTTCCTCAAGGTTACCATTGAGGAATGCACTTTTCACATCCACTTGATATAAAGTGATATCATGATGGTTAGCATAAGCAAGTAATATGCGAATAGCTTCAAGTCTAGCAATAGGTGCAAAAGTTTCATCGAAATCAATTCCTTCAACCTGTGTGTAGCCTTGAGCTACAAGCCATGCCTTATTCCTCACCACAAGGCCATTTTCATCTTGCTTGTTGTGGTAGATCCACTTTGTGCCAATGATATTGTGTTTGCGAGGATCTGGACATTTGACCAGTTCCCAGACGTTGTTGAGCTCGAACTGATGTAATTCTTCTTGCATGGCCCGAATCCACTGAGGCTCCAGAAATGCTTCATCTACCTCAGTGGGCTCTGTGATAGAGACAAAAGCATAGTGCCCACAGAAGTTAGATAAATGTGAAGCTTTTGAGCGTGTGAGAGGACCTGGTGCTTTAATGTCATTGATGATCTTTTCAACTTGCACTTATTTTGCAACACGAGGATGAGTAGGTTGTCGTCGAGGAATTTGATCAGCATTTTCTTCAGCACCATTTTCTTCAGCAATTTCTTCAGGTGCATTAGGTCGACATTCTTCACGTTCTGGAATGAATTCTTCAGCATATTCTTCGGTAGGAATGACATCCTCAGTAGCCTTGAACTTGATAGTTTCCTCAGGTGCTGGTTCATCTATCATAGAGGGTAGGTGCTCTCTTTGCGAGCCATTAGTTTCATCGAACCACACATCTACAGTTTCAACAACCTTGTGAAGAACGTTGTTGAAGACTCTGTAGGTGTGCAAGTCCTTTCGTAACCAAGCATAAAACCTTCATGTGCTTTCGGTGCAAATTTAGCATTGTGATGAGGATCTCTAATCCAACATTTAGCACCGAAGACTTTGAAATAACTCACATTGGGTTTCTTGTCAGTGAGAAGTTCATAGGCAGTTTTCTTGAAGAATTTGTGAAGATATACCCTGTTGATGATGTGGCAAGCAGTATAAATTGCCTCAATCCAGAAGTGACGAGGTGTCTTGTACTCATCAAGCATAGTGCGAGCCATCTCAACAAGAGTTCTGTTCTTGCGCTCCACGACGCCATTCTGCTGAGGAGTGTAAGGAGCAGATAACTCATGAGTAATACCAAGTTCATCAAGATAGTCATCAAGACCAGAATTCTTGAACTCAGTTCCATTGTCACTTCTGATGTGCTTGATCTTCACACCAAAGTTGGTTGAAGCCCTCGAGGAAAATCGTTTGAAGACTTCCTGCACTTCATGTTTGTAAGTAACAATGTGTACCCATGTGTATCGAGAGTAATCATCAACAATAACAAAGCCATAGAGAGATGCATCATTTGTGACAGCTAAGTAATGGTTAGGACCAAAGAGGTCCATGTGAAGCCATTCGAATGGTCGAGTAGTGGTCATGATAGTCTTCGCTGGATGCTTAGCCTTGGTCATCTTTCCAGCTTCACAAGCTCCACACAAGTGATCCTTGAGGAATTTGACATTCTCAATGACAATGACATGCTTCTTTTTCGCAAGCGTGTGCAAATTCCTCATGCCTGCATGACCAAGTCGTCGATGCCATAGCCAACCTTCTGAAGCTTTTGCAAGTAGGCACACGGCTGGTTGCGGTCCTGTAGAGAAATCAACAATATGCAAGTCTCCTCTCCTAAAGCCTTCGAAGACTTTGGAATTGTCAGCTTCCATAACCACAACACAACGATACTTGCCAAAGACAACTACCATATCAAGATCACAAAGCATTGAGACAGACATGAGGTTGTATCCTAAGGACTCGACAAGCATGACTTTGTCCATGTGTCGATCCTTTGTGATCGCAACCTTACCTAGACCCAATACCTGAATTTTGCCTTTGTCAGCGAAGATGATATGCTTCAGATGCGATGGTGACAAGGGTGCATCCACCAATAGATTCTTATCACCAGTCATGTGATTAGTACATCCACTATCGAGGACCCACTCAGTGGCTTTGGGTTGATCATCCTGCAGATGAATTAGTGTAGCTTACGAACTTCATATACTTCATCAGTGAAGAATATGACATCACAATTCATCAGACGAATTTCATCAAGCAATGCAACAGTTAAAACAGTATGAGGACGTGAGAAATGAAAGTTCATTTCTTCATGATTAGCCTGCGTCCTTTCGGGCACTCTTCAAGTCTCCAGCAAATTCTTCAGACGTTCAAGCACGTCTTGAGACCTGACCCTGCACAAGAGATTAGTTCTTTTTCTTCACCACCCACATCTGAAGGGGTGGCAAAGAGTTCATCACTCCGCGAGCTCCATACGAGAAAGGTGGCATAGAAGCCAATCCATTTCGTTTCACATAAGAGAAGTTAGGGTAAGCATATGAATAAGCAGAGAAATTCTTCGAGGACTTATGAACATAATGATTAGAAGAATAATGCTCATATTCATAGCCCATGGCTCTTCCCTGCGAAACAGAGTTGTTAGCACAATGATGTTCATATGAGGACTTTGATCCTTTTGAGGAATTTGATCCATGTGAGGAATTTGGTCCGTATGAGGACTTGGATCCATGTGAAGAATTTGATCTGGGGTTCCTATTCTTCACAGGTGGTGTCATGAGGACATTCACCTGAAGACTTTCAAGGCACCTTTTGGGAACCCAGATTTTCTTCATAGGAGAACCATTCATATAGTTAGTGCCAACATATCTAGCAAATACTTCACCATTCTGATTTTTGAACAGTTTATAGTTGGAGTCAAATGACTCATCAGAAGAATGAGAAGATTCACATGTAAAGCCAGATAAATTAGAAGGATCAACTGGAGGCCCCTTTGCAGCAACCCATGAGGTTTTAGGGTACTGCCGAGGCTTCCAATATGTACCATCAGCATTGAGTTTCCTCTCAAAGGCAATAATCTCTTTCCTAGGGTTCCTGTTGAGGATCTTCTTGTTAAGCACATAACAAAGAGTCTGATGCCCTTTGAGGCTTTTGTGCATGCCTGTCATGTACAATTCCTTCAGCCCCGCATCATCAGTGATACTAGCAATGTCCTCAGATGAGGAATTAGTGATAGCAGAGGCAGGTGAAGAATTTGTAGCATTAGAAGCATTTGAGCATTCAGGCAAAGAATTAGCATATTCACGTTCAATGCATTTCAAACATGGAGGAACAAATTCGTCCTCAGATGCGCTGATTTGTTGAGAAAGTAATGAATCACGCTCCTTCTGAAGATCTTCATAACTCACTCTTAGCTTCTCAAGATCTTGCTTTCTTTGAAGAAATTCATAAGAAAGCTTCTCATGATCAGATAAGAGAGTGTTATGATGACTTTGAAGGTTGTCAAACTTAGACTGAAGTCTTTGAAGATTTTCAGTCAAGGTTTTAGTGCGATCCATTTCTTCACCCAACATATCATCGCTCTTGTCTAGCATGTTTTGAACCTTTTCCAAGGCCTTTGGTTGTTTAGTGGCAATACAAACAAGCTTGGTATAGCTAGGTCCAAAATCATCATCAGATTCATCATCACTAGACTCGGACGAGGAACATTCGGTTACCTTGGCACCTTTTGCCATGAAGCATGGTGCAGAAGACGATGGTTCAGGTTCGAAAGTCATCGTTCTGAGTGATGCCTTGAAATCCTCAAACCAGGGATCATGACAAGTTCGATGACCTTCATAGACGTCAGAGATTCGGTCCCAGATAAGCTTCGCATTGCAAAGATGCATAATGCGCCTGAATTCATCTCTGGACAGGCAGGAACAGATGATACCCTTCGCCATGATGTCAAGTCGAGTGTACTTGCGAATATCATCAGTGTCCGCCATCTTGCATAGATCGGTAAGACCAATCTCAGTGACGGTCCACAGCTTGCTGTTCATTGCCATGAGGCGCTTCCTCATCATGGCCTTCCACTTGGGATAATCATGACCGTCAAAGATGGGGCATGTCACTTTCTTCATACCTGCGGTCGACATAACTAAAACTCCAACAAGGGAGTACCTTGCTCTCATACCAATTGAAAGTGCGTTATATTGACTAGAGGGGGGGGTGAATAGGCGATTTTTATGAATTCTTCACTGAGGAATTTGTGGGTGAGTAAATTCCTTAGCGAAGAACTACTTGCAGCGGAATAAGTACTCAAAAGCATGCATAGAAAAACACAAGCATAGTCATCATGATGAAATGAAAACAAGCACGGAGTACAGAAAGCGTAAACACATGATAACACAGGATGAAGACAAACAGACTGAGGAAATTGAGAAAGTCTTCAGTCAAAGTCTTCAAACACAGATATGAACAAGCATACAACACAGTAATGAGGAAATGAAAGAGTTGAGGAAATAGAACCAGTAAGCTTGGTGAAGACAATGATTTGGTAGACCAGTTCCAACTGCTGTCTCAGTTGTACGACTGGTTGGAGCGGCTAGGTATTTAAACCTGAGGACACACAGTCCCGGACACATAGTCCTCACTGTATTCTCCTTGAGCTAAGGTCACACAGACCTAGCCCAATCACTCGTGGTAAGTCTTCAGGTGACTTCCAGACCTTCACAAACTCGGTCACTCGGCTATCCACAATTTCCTCTTGGATGCTCTAGACCATGACGCCTAACCGTCTGGAAGAAGCACAGTCTTCAAAGGTAACAAGCGTCAAATCCACGCAGGATCAATCTCTTCAATGATGCTCAATCACTTGGGGTTTGTAGGTGTTTGGGTTTGGGTTTTCCTCACTTGATGATTTTCGCTCAAAGTCCTCGGAGGATGGGATGCTCTCAATTGACAAGTGTCAGTTTCTCTCGGAGCAGCCAACCAGCTAGTGGTTGTAGGGGGCGGCTATTTATAGCCTAGGGAGCAACCCGTCATGATAAGACATAAATGCCCTTCAAGGATATGACCGTTAGGTGGGTAGATATTTTGGGACAGCTGGCGCATAGCACAGCAACGGTCGGAAATTTGAGTATCAAATTCCTTAGGGCTATCATGTTCCTCACTGTGTAGGCAATCCGCACTGGCGAATTCCTAACTCCTCAGTCAGAACAAATTCCTCAGAGACCAGAAGAACTTCGTCTCTGTCACTAAAGAATATGACTGAACTATATGAGATTTCCAATGGCTTCACTCGAAGGGATTGGTAGGTGTAGGATTTTGAGTTGAGCATCACATGGAAATTTTTCCTTAGTATTTCCTCGACCCCCTTTAACAGTACGGTGTTTCCACCCAAGAAAGAGAAAATGAAACTACGAAAACAAAAGTCTTCACGCTTCATGTTCCTCAAATGAATACCAAGTCTTCAGAGGTCACACCAATTTCTTCACTTTCAAAGTCTTCAAAAAGTCTTCAGAAATCCAAAGTCTTCAGCCGAAGAACTTCATTTTTAGGGGTCGACTTTCACTGTAAATATCAAACTCCTCATAGACTTATAGACCTGTGTACACTCATAAACACATTAGTCCCTTAACCTATAAGTCTTCAATACACCAAAATCACTAAGGGGCACTAGATGCACTTACAACAACCAAATAAAATAAATCTCTTTTGTCCCCAACACACCCAATACAATGGCAAATTGTATAGGTGCACTAGTTCGGCGAAGAGATGGTGATAAAAGTGTAATATGGATGGTCGAGATATATTTTTATAATCTGAATAAATAAAAAAGAGCAAGGTAGCAAATAGTAAACAGACACAAAAACGGTATTGCAATGCTTGAAAATGAGGCCTAGGGTCCGTACTTTCGCTAATGCAACCTCCCAACAATGCAAATATAATTGGATCATATAACCACCCCTCAAAGTGCGATGAAGAATCACTCCAAAGTTCCTATCTAGCGGAGAACATAAGAATAAATTGTTTGTATGGTATGAAACCACCTCAAAGTTATTCTTTCCGATCAATCTATCCTAGAGTTCGTACTAAAATAACACCAAAGCAAATTCAGATTCGTAATACTCAATCCAACACAAAGAACTTCAAAGAGTGTCCCAAGATTTATACCGGAGAAACAAAGACAAGAACCTGCATCAACCCCTATGCATAGATTACCCCAATGTCACCTCGGGAATCCGCGAGTTGAGTGCCAAAACATATATCAAGTGAATCAATACGATACCCCATTGTCACCACAAGTATTCAATTGCAAGACATATATCAAGTGTTCTCAAATCCATAAAAGTATTCAATCCGATAACAACGAAATCTCAAAGGGAAAAACTCAATTCATCACAACAAGATAGAGAGGGGAAAACACCATATGATCCGACTATATTAACAAAGCCCGAGATACATCAAGATCGTGACATCTCAAGACGAGAGAGAGACAGAGAGAGAGATTAAACACATAGCTACTGGTACAAACCCTCAGCCCCGAGGGTGTACTAATCCCTCCTCATCGTTGTGGCCGCTAGGATGATTAAGATGGCCACCGGTGATGATTCCCACCTCTGACAGGGTGCCGGAAAGGGTCTAGATTGGTTTCGGTGGCTACAGAGCCCTGCGGCGGCGGAACTTCTAATCTAGGTTAACCCCGAAGGGTTTTGGAATATTTGTGAATTTATAGGGTAAAGAGGGAGTGCGAGAGGCCACCGAGGTGGGCACAACCCACCTGGGCACGCCTGGGCCCCCAAGCGCGCCCTGGTGGGTTGCTCCCCACTCGGGGCACCCCCCAGGTGCTGCTCTGGCCCAATGGATGTCTTCAGGTCCATAAAAAATATCCAAAAAGTTTCGCGGTGTCTAGACTCCGTTTGATATTGATTTCCTGCGATGTAAAAAACAAGCAAAAAAACAACAACTGGCACTGGGTCAATAGGTTAGTCACAAAAAATGATATAAAGTTGCTATAAAATGATTGTAAAACATCCAAGAATGATATAATAACAGCATGAATACTTCATAAATTATAGATACGTTGGAGACGTATCACAGCTGTTTGGTTAATCCAAAGTACATATAGTCACTTCGGACGCATACGATTTATACCGGGCCACAAGCTTTACTTGAAAAAGCTCACAAGTGATGAGTCAAGCATTCATGTTTTATGTATGCCACCTTCCAATTCAATCATTCTAACGCCATAATATACATCGATTTGACTTAAGAATTTGGCCGTGTTGGGTTGCTTGACTCCTGAGATTTACCCCTTACGTTTCCGATCGTTCAGCTAAGGGGTAAAGGGAGCACCTCTGTGATTGTTACTTCCGGGTCATCCAGGTTAGTACCTCGGGCGTGTGAAGCCGTAAGCTAGCATTCTTAAGAAAATAAATGGTCGACCATGATGGAAGTGAATATATTTGGTTCTTAAAAATCTAGATCGGCGGCTTCACCTCCGAAGTCGCAAGTCATCGAACATGCATGGTTAAGATGCAATCTTGGGAAAAGGAACTGTTAGTGGAACTATTTTTCTCAAAAGATGCTTCTTACGTTAAACATTAATATAACGTTGCTCTCCGCTTCACTTTTGTTATTAGAACCTTATGGTCGGATTGCCTTGTTCACCGAAAGGTCTAGCCCAAGTACTCGGGCTAGGAGTAGGGAACACTCCTCGGCCACTAGACGAGGAGGTGGAAGTTGATGGCCGGTTAACAAAGATTGAACAGCAGATCGAGACTAAATGATGTAAAGTAGTTCGATACATAGAATTATTACACATACAGGTTTTTACACCTCTTCGAGCTCGTCTATTAAGGAGTCAAGGGCATAGTCTCACTGCAAGAGCCGAGCAGTTGGCATAACATTATCATACACTAAATAGGAACTTCTCCTTGCCATCAGGGCCTGTGGTCCATCCTTGGCAAGATTCTTTTGTGTCCTCACTAGTGAAATGGGTCTTTATCATTGCCCATGCCTCCCATGCTCCTTCACAATAGGCCGATACTTTTCATGCATGTATCCGATGTCGAGCTCCCTTCAAGCAATCAGCTAGTTGGAACATCCCTTCGGGAATAGGCTTCCCGGGCCATAAAGCCTTAAACACAGTCTTCATGACCTTTCGAGCTCTGTGAAGGCCTATTTAGAAGAAGATTTGGCACCTTCTTGCGGCCAACCAGTCAGAATAACTGTGTAAATTAAGAATATAGTTATCATCGGACACAGAGTACCACAAAAACATCGGATCCAACGGGAGGGCGTGCTTACCAGGCAAGGCTCGGCTAGTCCATTGATTCTTCTCCTCAGCGGCAGCTAGTTGAGTCTTCAGCCTTTCAATCTCTTGGGCCTGTTGATCATTCTTTGCCTTGAGCCCATTGTTATCTTCCCTACTTTGGGTCAACACGCGCTGCCCGGCTTGTTGTTGGGATTCTACATATAACAGGTCCTCTCGGGCCTGCTTTAGGTCCTTCTCCAGTTGACTTGGTTTCCGCTGCTATGAACATATGCCCCATTAAGGAAGGCCTCAAGTTCCCGAAACAAAATATAATCAGATACACGTATCGTGTGCCTCTCTGGTGATTTTTTTAATATGATCCACCTCGGCCTGCGCCGCGTCCAGCTTTGTCTGTGTCACATTAAGCACCTCAGAGATATTCTTATTTTCCTCCCGAATGGCTTGTATGGTGAAATGCTATTACATGGATCCAATCCTTAGTATGCCCAACCATGTCCAAATTAAGGCTCGGGGCCTACTGGGCTTCGCGCTCACATCGAAACTTTTGTAATTTTGAATCCACTCATCGGATGGTTCATCCCACAAGTGTCTTACGGGCTACTACCCAACATGGAGGACCTTCACCCTTTTTGAAAGTCTTCGGATGAGATAAGCATTCGTACCTTTAGACCTTTGGATAAAACATCCACCGCATTTTCGAACTCAAATCGAGTCACACCAAGGTAGGGATCCACCAAACTGAGGACGTTGAATTCTTGGCAAGAGAAAACTAGATTCTTTACGGAAGCTTTCCTCCGCCTGTGATTCATGGCGCTGTCAACCTCAAAGTTGGTGGCCCAAAAGGTTCCCAAAGCTTTCGGTTGACGTACTGCTACTTGTGAGCTGCATTGGGATTCTCCCCGAAGAAGAGAGGAGATGCAGCACAGTAGTGGTAAGTATTTCCCTCAGTGAGAACCAAGGTATCAATCCAGTAGGAGATTCACGCAAAGCCTCATGAAAAGCACATGCACACACAAAAGCAAATACTTGCACCCAACATGGGCAAGAGGGTTGTCAATCCCCTTGAACTTGTTACTTGCAAGGATCTAATCTCATAGTGGTAGATAGATAAATTGAAACACAACATAAAATAATAAAATTGTAGCAAGGATATTTAGGATTTTTATATATGATAAAAGTAGACCCGGAGGCCATGGTGTTCACTAGAGGCTTCTCTCTCAAACACATAACATATGGTGGGTGAACAAATTATTGTTGGGCAATTGATAGAAAAGCGCATAGTTATGACGATATTCAAGGCAATGATCGTGTATATAGGCATCACGTCCGAGACAAGTAGACTGACTCCTCCCTGCATCTACTACTATTACTTCACCCATCGACCGCTATCCAGCATGCATCTCGGGTATTGTGTTAATAAAAACAAAGAAATGCCTTAAGCAAGATGACATGATGTAGACAAAGTAAACTCAACTAATATGAATAAACCCCATCATTTTACCCTTAATAGCAACAATGAAAGTACTTGTATTGTCCCTTTCTGTCACTGGGATAGAGTACCACAAGATTTGACCCATCACAAAGCACATCTCCCACTGAAGATAAATCAATCTAGTTGGCCAAACCAAACAGATAGATCGGAGAGAAATAAAAATCTAGCAATCATGCATAATAAAGTTCAAAAAAGACTCAATTACTTCTCATGAGTATTCAAATCATCAACCCACAATTCATCAGATCCCAAGAAACACACCGCAAAATAAGATTACATCAGATAGAACTCAAGAACATCGATGAGATCATGGTATTGAAGATCAAAGAGAGAGAAGAAACCATCTAGCTACTAACTATGGACCCGTAGGTGTGTGGTAAACTACTCATGTATCATTGGAAGCCACCAATGAACATGATGAACCCCTCCGTGATGGTGTCTAGATTGAATCTGGTGGTTCTGGAACTTGCGGCAGCTGGAATTGATTTTCGTCGACTCCCCTAGGGTTTCTGGAATATTGGGGTATTTATAGAGTAAAGAGGCGGTCCGGGGGGCACCCGAGGTGGGCACAACCCACCAGGGCGCGCCTGGCCCTCCAGGCGCGCCCTGGTGGGTTGTGCTCCCCTCGGAGCACCCCCCAGGTGCTTCTTCGGCCCACTGGATGTCTTCTGGTCCATAAAAAATCCACAAAAAGTTTCGCTACGTTTGGACTCTGTTTGGTATTGATTTCCTGCGATGTAAAAAACATGCAAAAAAACAACAACTGGCACTTGGCACTATGTCAATAGGTTAGTACCAAAAAATGATATAAAATGACTATAAAGTGATTATAAAACATCCAAGAATGATAATATAACAACATGGAACAATCAAAGATTATAGATACGTTGGAGACGTATCAGCAACACCAAGCTTAATTCCTGCTCGTCCTTGAGTAGGTAAATGATACAAACAGAATTTTTGATGTGGAATGTTGCCTAACATGTCAACTCATATTATATTATTTGTAGCATGGACATTTGCACTTTTATATGGTTCAAAGAAATTGTCTAGTTTTGACATGAGGACTTAAATACTCAAGCATACCAACAAGCAACCATGTCTTTCAAAATATCAATGCTAAAATAAGTTATCCCTAGCCCATCATGCTCAATGATTGATCCATTCATGAAACACACTCGCATATTAGCTACACCCAATGCTCAAGTACGATCATAGTGCCCCCTAGTTGGTGCTTTATAAGAGAAGATGGAGACTCAAATTAAAAAAATTGCATAAAGTAAAAGAAAGGCCCTTCGCGGAGGGAAGTAGAGATTTGTAGAGCTGCAAGAGCTCAAAGCGAAAATTGAGAGATAAAAACATTTTGAGAGGCATACTTTTCCCAACAACGAAAACGACTTAGAGCTCCCAACACTTTCCATGCTAGATATATCATAGGTGGTTACCAGACAGAGAATAAAGTGTATTCCTTTTTCAACCATAATTTCACTTTCCATGGCTAGCCGTATCCACCGATGCCTTACATGCCAACACTTTTCAAGGAATTTATTATTTAACAACATAAAGTAAATTCATTTTTCATTTCGGGACTGGGCATCCCTAATACCTTTGCCTTACTCTCGTGCAATGACAATTGAATAAACTCTCATCATGAGAATAACACATCTAGCATGGAAAATATCGTCCACCCCTCACCGCCTCATGAGCGGTATGAGCACACAAAAGGTAAATTTATTAGAGATGGCACATACAAATTTGCTTAGAATGGCAAAAGAATACCGCATATAGGTAGGTATGGTGGACTCATGTGGCAAAACTGGTTTAAAGGATTTTGGATGCGCAAGTGTGGTCATACTTAGTGCAAAATGAAGGCTAGCAAAAGATTGAGAAGCGACCAACCAACAAACGAATAATCTCATAAGCAAGCATTGAACATAATTAACACCGAATAATGCACCACAAGTAGGATGTAATTTCATTGCACAACTATTGACTTTCGTGCTTGCATAGGGAATCACAAACCTTAATACTAATATTCTTACTAGAGCATAATTACTCGTCAACATGGTTGACATATCACATCATCATATCTCGAAACTATTACAAGGAATCAAGTCTATTTTGTCCAATGATCTTCATGAAAGTTTTTATTGTATCCTTCTTGGATATCTATCACTTGGGAACTAATTTTCATGTGTTTGTTTTAATAATCTCAAACAAATATAAGTGAAGATCATGAGCATAATATTTCTTTCTCTCAAATTAATTTAAGTGAAGCAAGAGAGAATTTCTTGAAAATTTTACTAACTCTCAAACAAATCTAAGTGAAGCAAGAGAGCATTTCTTAAAAAAATACTAAATCACACCGTGCTCAAAAAGATATAAGTGAAGCACGAGAGCAATTCCATAGCTCATAAAGATTTAAGTGAAGCATAGAGAGCAATTCTAACAAGTCATGGCATAATTTTGGCTCTCTCAAATAGGTGTGTCGAGCAAGGATTCAAGAATTAAAACAAAAGGCAAAACAAGCAAAGACTCATATCATACAAGACGCTCCAAGCAAAACTCATAGTATGTGACGAATAAAAATATAACTTTGAGTAAAATACCGATCGTCGTTAGAAGAAAGAGGGGATGCCACTCGGGGCATCCCCAAGCTTAGTTGCTTGTTTATCTTTGGATAATATCTTGGGATGCCATGGGCATCCCCAACCTTAGGCTCTACTTACTCCTTATTCCTTCATCCATCGTAACATCACCCAAAACTTGAAAACTTCAATCACACAACACTCAACAAAACCTTCATGAGATCCGTTAGTATAAGAAAGCAAATCACTACTATAAGTACTGTTGCAACCCATTCATATTTTATTCTTGCATTATATCTACTGTATTCCAACTTTTCTATGGCAAAAAATCTTCAAAGAAACCATAGAATCATCAAAACAAGCACACAACACAAAGAAAATAGAATCTGTCAAAAGCAGAACAGTGTGAAGCAATCTAGATATTTCGAATACTTCTATAATTCCAAAAATTCTGAAAAATTAGGACAACCTGGGAAATTTGTATATAAATATACTATAAAAAATTCAGAATTTTTTGTCTCTTCTGTGATTTCTAAAAATTGTAACTCTGGACATAAAAGTTTCTGTTCTTCCAGCAAGATCAAACAACTATAACCCAACAAGATCCTAAAGGCTTTACTTGGCACACACAATAATTAAAACACAAAAAACACAATCATAACAGTAGCATAATTGTGCAAACACTCAAGAACAGAAAGCAAAAGACAAAAATAAATTTTATTCATTGGGTTGCCTCCCAACAAGCGCTATTGTTTCACGCCCCTAGCTAGGAATAAAGCAAGGATTTAAGTTTTGTCGTCTTTGTTTCTAGATCCATAAGATGCCCTCATGTGATTCATATGGTGGCCTAATTATTGTTCTAGGGAAGTGTTCCATGCCCTTCCTTAGTGGAAATTGGAACTTAATATTGCCTTCTTTCATATCAATCACGACACCGATAGTGCGTAAAAATGGTCTACCAAGAATAATTGGACAAGACAGATTGCAATAAATATCAAGAACAATAAAATCTATGGGCACATAATTCCTATTTGCAAGAATAAGAACATCATTAATTCTTCCCATATGCTTTTTAATAGTAGAATCTGCCAAGTGTGAATTTAAAGAACATTCTTCAATATCGGTAAGACCAAGTACATCACATAAAGATTTCGGAACTGTAGAAACACTAGCACCCAAGTCAAACAAAGCAAAACACTCATAATTTTTAATCTTGACTTTGATAGTAGGTTCACACTCATCATGTAATTTTCTAGGAATTGAAACTTCTAATTCCAACTTTTCTTCTAAAGCTTTCATCATAGCATCAACAATACGTTTAGTAAAAGCTTTATTTTGTTAATAGGAGGAGGTGAATTTATTATGGATTGCAACAAACAAATACAATCAATAAAAGAGCAACTATCATAATTAAAGTCTTTCTAATCCAAAAGAGTGGGCACATCACTAGTTAAAGTTTTGACCTCTTCAACCCCACTTTTATCAATTTTCTCAACAAGATTTTCACCCTCAGAATTATCGGGATGCCTTCTAGCTAAAGTTGACTCTTATTCAGTCCCTTTTTCATCAATCTTAAATTTACTAAACAAGGAATCAATAGAAGAAACACAGATCATTTTAAGATCTTCATCACTTTTATGAAAGCAATCACTAGAAAACGTCTTTTCTAAAAATTCTCTTCTAGCTCTAAGCATAGCGGTTCTTTTCTTACTTTCATCCACAGAAACATAAAGAGCTTTAATTGATTCCTCGACGTTAGGCACAAAAAATTTCATCTTGAGATTTTCTACATCATGAGAAATTCTATCAACACTTCTAGATAAATCATCAATCTTATTCAACTTTTCTTCCATTGTAATGTTGGAAACTTTTTGAGTGTTGATAAATTCTTTAATATTATTCTCAAGATCAGAGGTGTTTCTATTATTATTATTATTATAAGAAGGATTTCCATAGGAATTACCATAATTATTAGAGGAATTACTAGCAAAAGGCCTAGGATTAAAATTACCTCTATAAGCATTGTTATTGAAATTGTTTCGCGAGATAAAATTCACATCTACGGCATCACTATTTTTCTCAATCAAAGTAGACAAAGGCATATCCTTGAAATCAATAGGATCAATTTTACTAGCAACCAATTTCATAAGAGCATCAACTTTTTCACTCAAAGAAGAAATTTCTTCAACTGAATTAACCTTTCTACTAGTAGGAGCTCTTTCGGTATGCCATTGTGAATAATTTACCATGATATTATCAAGCAATTTGGTGGCTTCACCCAAAGTAATTTCCATAAAAGTACCACCCGCAGCGGAATCTAGAAGATTACGAGAAACAAAATTCAACCCCGCATAAAAATTTTGTATGATCATTCAAAGATTTAACCCATGAGTCGGGAAATTCCTTAGCATCATTTTTATCCTTTCCCAAGATTGTGCAGCATGCTCATGTTCAAGTTGCTTGAAATTCATGATCTGGGTTCTAAGGGAAATGATTTTTGCGGGCGGAAAATACTTAGTGATAAAAGCATCTTTGCACTTATTCCAAGAATCGATACTATTGCGAGGCAAATGAGAAAACCAATTTTTTGCATGTTCTCGCAAAGAAAACGGAAATAATTTCATTTTCACAACATCATTGTCCACATCTTTTTCTTTTGCATATCGCATAATTCCACGAATGTGTTAAGATGGGATGCGACATCCTCATTAGGAGTACCGGAAAATTGATCTTTCATAACAAGATTCAGCAAAGCAGTATTAATATCACAAGATTCCGCACTAGTGGCGGGAGCAATCGGAGTGCCAATAAAATCATTGTTGTTGGTATTTGAGAAATGACACAACTTGGTGTTCTCTTGAGTCATTGTGACTACGCAACAAGATTACACTCAAAAACAGATCTGGCAAGAAAAAAGCGAACGAAAAAGAGGACGAATAAGACGGCAAATTTTTGTGAAGTGGGGGAGAGGAAAACGAGAGGCAAATGGAAAATAATGTAAATTGCAAGGAGATGAGATTTGTGATTAGGAACCTGGTAGATGTTGATGATGTCTCCCCGGCAATGGCGCTAGAAATTCCTTTTGATTTCTGCTATACTACGTCGGTATTTCCCCAAAGAGAAAGGGATGATGCAGCACAGAGACGGTAGGTATTCCCCTCAGTGATGACACCAAGGTTATCGAACCAGTAGGAGAACCAAGCAACACTACGTAAACAGTACCTGCACACAAATAACAAATACTCGCAACCCGACGTGTTAATGGGGTTGTCAATCCCTTTCGGGTAACGGCGCCAGAAATTGGCAAACGGACGTGAGAGAGTTGTAATAATTTGATAGATAGATCTCGTGGGAACGCGAGATAAAATAAATTGCAGCAAGGTATTTTTGTATTTTTGGTTTAATAGATCTGAAAATAAAAGCAAATAAAGATAGATCACAAAGGAAAATATAATGAGAAAGTGACCCGGGGGCTGTAGATTTCACTAGTGGCTTCTCTCGAGAAAAATAGCACACGGTGGGTAAACGAATTACTATTGGGAAATTGATAGAACTTCAAACAATCATGACGATATCCAGGCAATGGTCATTATATAGGCATCACGTCCAAGATTAGTAGACCGAGTCCTGCCTGCATCTACTACTATTACTCCACACATTGACCGCTATCCAACATGCATCTAGTGTATTAAGTTCATGGAGAAACAGAGTAATGCAATAAGAATGATGACATGATGTAGACGAGATATATTTATGTAGAAATAGACCCCATCTTGTTATCCTTAATAGCAGCGATACATACGTGTTGGTTCCCCTTCTGACACTGGGATCAAGCACCGTAAGATCGAACCCATCACAAAGCTCCTCTTCCCATTGCGAGATAAATAGATCAAGTTGGCCAAACAAAACCCAAATATCGGAGAAGAAATACGAGGCTATAAGCAACATGCATATAAGATATCAAAGAAGACTCAAATAACTTTCATGGATAAAAAGATAGATCTGGTCATAAACTCAAAGTTCATCCGATCCCAACAAACACACAGCAAAAAAGAGTTACACCATATGGATCTCCAAGAGACCATTGTATTGAGAATCAAAAGAGAGAGAGGAAGCCATCTAGCTACTAACTACGGACCCGTAGGTCTACAAAGAACTACTCACGCATCATCGGAGAGGCACCAATGGACATGATGAACCCCTCCGCGATGGTGTCTAGATTGGATCTGGTGGTTCCGGAACCTGCGGCGGCTGGAATTGATTTTCGTCGAATCCCCTAGGGTTTTTGGAATATTGGGTTATTTATAGAGTAAATAGGCGGTCCGGGGGCACTCGAGGTGGGCATAACCCACCAGGGCGTGCTTGGGCCTCCAAGCGCGCCCTGGCGGGTTGTGCTCCCCTCGGAGCACCCCCCGGGTGCTTCTTCGGCCCACTGGATGTCATTTGGTCCATGAAAAATCCACAAAAAGTTTCGCTGCGTTTGGACTCCGTTTGGTATTGATTTCCTGCGATGTAAAAAACATGCAAAAAAAACAGCAACTGGCACTTGGCACTATGTCAATAGGTTAGTACCAAAAATGATATAAAATGACTATAAAATAATTATAAAACATCCAAGAATGATAATATAGTAGCATGGAACAATCAAAAATTATAAATATGTTGGAGACGTATCAAAGGTGTGTCCTCAATGACCATATTGTGGTCCACCTTTTGTGATCTCTTGTTGCAGCACCAGAAACACACATAAATAGTCCAGAGAGTCCTGGAGGTGATGTGGAAGGTAATCAACCAATTCATCACCTGAAGACGAAGGAACTTGAGTGCAGTACAGCCGTGGAGCAGGCGCTCCATGTCATCCTTTGGGATGCAGACGGAGACGAGCTCGAGGTGCTTCAGTCGTGGTTGAAAAAGAGCGGGCGCGTCATTAAGGGGGGGGGAATGGCAGTTCATGAACTTGGCAAGGCACGGCGTGGGCGCGAAGCGGAGCGCGGACGTTGGCAGCGAGCGCATATGCCCATCATTAAAACTGAGCTCCTCGAGCTGATCTAGGGCTGGGGATCGGAACCACTTGTCAACACTACTGCAGGATGCTGCTAACGCGACACTACGATTAGAGACCCTTCGATGAAACTGTGTGCGATGCATTAATCGCAAACGGGGATATAAAAAACCGTCAAAAAAGATGCAAAACGTTGCGATGGCGGATACATCAAACATGGTTCAGATTTCAGTTACGTGTGCGATGAGGGGCATACAGTTGATCCATACGAACTGTTTGCGATTAGACAGAACAACAGAAACGGGCAGCCATATCAATGTGTGTGTGATATACGGCATACAGTTCGCTTCGATGAACTGTTTGCTATTAGGGAATGCAAAAGAAACGGCCAGCCAGATCAAGGTGTGTGTGATATACGGCATACGGTTCACTCGGATGAACTGTTTTCGATTAGGACCCCAACAGAAACGGTTCAACTTAACAAGATGTGTGTGATATGTGGCAGACAGTTCACATAGATGAACTGTTTGCGATGAGCCAAAAAGTACAAACGATTCGTGTAAACAAGATGTGTGTGATACGTGGCAAACAACCCACTCGGATGAACTGTTTGCGATGAGAAAATATAAAACAAACGGTTACTAGAGTTAATTCGTGTGTGATTATGTGTGTACTAGAGTTAATTATTGCATATAGCAGATCAAGATAGTCAGGAATAGTCGTCCAACAATATTATTTTTGATGACATGCATTAATATATTCTTAGTTAAATCTAAGGTCAAAGTTTGGTACTAGAAAATACGAAGGGGGGCAATAAAGAATAAACCACAACAGAGGTAGTACCTATAGGAACACAGACGCCCAATATGAAAGAAAATGTGGGTCAAACCCTAGTTCAAAAGGGCAACATCGTCTAACTCCAGCTTACAAAAGGTACAAAAGCATGAGGATTAATTATTCATCAGGACTACACATAACCTGGACTAAACAGGACAATGACATCTAACACAACCAAAGTTTTCGGCAGTTACAATCTAATGGATTAGTCTGATCCATGAAATCAAGATCCGAGTACAATAATTCTACTGCTCCATGATGACCACAAGCTGTTGTAAATAGTTGCCGAACATTCTCAGAAGCCCTTAGGTCCACCTGAAACTTCTTTTTATGCTCTTCAACACTTGCAGCCGTGAGTAATTTCTTGTTGAAAAACTTAATCCTCACGGACAATAGTGCCCTCGCATTCAACATGAAGAATGTGAGAAAGCTAGTGTTTGCACTGTTGGATGAATATCGTTCCAGCGTTACTGTCTTCAAACGAATGTCATGAGATCTGAGAAAATCCTCGTGCTTCATCAACCATCAATTGGTTATACCTTTTTCTCCATGTGTTGTTGCCTAAATAGAGATGAAGATTGAAACAGTTAATGTCTAAAAAATATTATGTTGAAAGAGTGATAGTTGAACGATTAATTATAGTACATTATATATGGGCTTTCAATGTGCGTGAAATCATCACCTTTATATACAAATTCTCCAGACATGGAAAGCATTGCAGCAAGGCAATAATGATGTTGCGATCAAAACACCACATACTGGTATATAAGGTCTTGACAGAATCCACCACCACTAATAGGATAGACAAGCGCTTCATTGAGCATAGAACATAATATTAGCCCAGAATGTGTACTCCAAGATGATACTTAACTTATGTGCACAAACGAAAAATGCAAATTACAAAAGTGTACGTGAATAATATACAGTACCTCAATAGGTGTGGAGGCAAACACCATCTCGAACCATTTAAATGGATCACGAATTGCACCCAAGGTCCCAATTTAGGCCTAGAGACCACAGTTATTTGCCAAGGTTTATAACAACAATCAAGGACCAACCTTTGAAGTGAAGGGGCATCTTCGATGATGAGCTAATGTACTTCAAAACTAATTCCAATGCTTAAAAGATGAGGCGACTTTATTTTGAGACAAGGGATATCAATTCCTGCTCCAAAAACAAGCAGCAAACGCTCCAGTGCAGGGCAGCTGGAGTGGATGATGCTGTGCAGTGAGGCCTCCGACAGATGAACCAACACAAGCGCAAGTTTTTTTAGCAGTGGCAGTCGAAGCATTTGTACCAGATTGTCTGCTAGATGGTACCGGGTCAAGGTGGCGGTGTGGAGAGAGGAGGAAAACCATGAGATGGGCATCGGTGGTGAGGGCACAAATGAAGCTATTGGTGGTAACCTATCGCTGTAGTAATGGTAGAACTCAAGCTGCTGGAGTTGATCAAATTGACGGGATGTCAGCCAGGCGGGCACCGTGCAGGGTATGTCCAGCAGGTAGCATGCCGAGATGCAGATGCGCTAAACGGAGCCCTGGTGGGAGGAGATGATGGCTTCGGGGAGTTCAGAGTCATCATCGACAGATAGCTGACGATAGCCGAGATTAAGAGGCGCGGCGCGCCACAGAGTGCGCCACCGAGATGCGAGGACTTGTGTGCGGCAGCCATCCTTGGTGGTGAGAAGGGAGATGATCTCCCCAAGGATGTCGTCTGGGAGATCGATGATGCGGTCCGCTGAAGATTCTACTGGTTCCTCAGGTCCAGGGGGTGCATGGCCGCTTCTGGCCGCGCAGCCGGGTCCAAGTTCTACATCCGGCGGCGGCGCTGGCCGGAGCCTTATCTTTGTACATACCAATCTGAAAGAAAAAAATGGCTGAAACATACATGTACGACATTCAAAATCAATTCTCAAGATCTGGAAGAAAAAAGGCACAAACTTATATGTAGGACATTCAAAATAAATTCTCAAGATCTGGCCACGAATTATTAGCACACAAGCTAACCCTAGTCGGATTATTAGCAAAAATCATTTATACATAACACACAATTAACCACTAACTCTATACGGGTAACATTCAAACAATCAATACACTATGTGCATCTAACGGATCTTAATTACTCTGATTTCATGGACTGAGGAACATAACCATAGGATTTGTATTCCAAAAAAATTATAGAGGGTGGGTGTGAGTAACCAAAGAAAACTCATGATATGTTTGCCACACAAATGGGTATATAGATCACTAACCGGTTTTCCGTCAGAGTCGCAGTCGTTGCCGGAGTTGCTGTTGACCTCCTGCTCTGGCTGGGGGGGCACGACGGCACCGACGAAGTCATGGTCATGTTGCTGCCCTCGCGAGACCTCGTCGGCGGCGACGGCAACCTCTGTGCCCAACTTCACACGTTGTGCGGGTGCTTCACCAGCCTCGGCATCGCCACTCCCTCCGATGGTGCGCTTTGGCAGCATCCTCATACACTCCAGAGTCCAGACGCTGGTGACCACTGTGGACCGGGGGTGCGGCCGCCTATTATGGCCGGCGGCTCGGGCGCGCAATTAATACGGACCAGTGGGAGTGAGGCAGGCAATGGCCAAAAGCTGTCTCGCCTCCCGGTGAGCCTGCGCGGCGGACTTGTGCCATTCCTACCATCATTTCACAGAGCTACTCGCACGCCTCCCGTCAATACGCACACCTGCACGCACGCGTCCCAGTATGCCTCCGCGGTGGACTGCTCGCATGCGTCCCGTCAATTCACGACTGGTCACATAGCACACGAGGTGTGTGGCAGCACATATATTTTTTGGTTTATTGATGATTCATTCTGTCGCTTTACTGCTTAACTAAAGCATGGCATAGTCTAACGCACACGGTCCGAATAAATAATTCATATGAGATATTGGTTGCCAGTTTTTAATAATATCCAGTTTGTAAGAAGATTATATCAAAACAGGTCTTATTTACGAAAAAATATAATATCACGGTCTACTGGTGTCCATATACGACACCACGATAAGTTTCATGAATTGCAACGAAGTTTTGGATTTACTGAATTTTAAAAATATATATTCTCAATATTTTGAAATCTCTTGCACAGGGAAACATGCACCCAGGGACACATATGATTTTGCAATCCATTTTGGTGCACATGTAGTTCAAATTTGATTTTTGCACATTAAATCCCTAGGAAATCAATCAATGTATAAAAACGGTTGAATCATGTCTATCTTTTTAATTTTAAGACGACACTCCCCTTTGGTCACATGTTCACTGCAGAAAAAGTTTGACATGCCTCAGAGTGGCTTAGGTGGTGCGGGATGTGTGTGCGGGGGTGGGGGGAGGGGTCCGGCAGTACACTACGAGTCGTGAACCTCCGTGTGGGATTATTGATCATTTTGTGAGTCATATATGCCACATCAAAGTCGTGAATTGGTTATTTAAGTCATTACACATCCAATCATTACACATCCCTTTCATACATAATGTTCGGGCCACATGCATGCATTGGTGGTCCTCCCGGACACTCTCCCTCGTGCGGTTATTAGCGACCTGCCCATTCGTTAGCCCGCAAAGGTTTGCAGTTTCCACCGACAACGAGAGGCATTTGACCAAAAGGTGGATTCATCTTGGCATGTGTGTGGTGTGGATCATGGTGGGATTCCATATCAAAGTTCGAGCACATGTACTCCCACCAGCTTGAAGTGAGGGGGCTACACGCATCGTGGTGTAGTGCAATTCCGGTTTGCGAAGGATGTGCCACGTCAAAGTTGTGCATTGGGTATTCAAACATCACATAACACACAGGCGCATGCACGCGGTGGTTTTGTCCTGTGACATCACTCGTGTGTGCCTCTCTCTATGGGCCAACGAGGTCGTCGTCGACCAGTTGAACGTACAACGAGAGAGAGGTTAATTTGACCAACAAGGATGGTTCTTTTTTGGTTTGTGTTACATATATGCACGGTATAGGAGTATGTACATGTCAAAGAGGGGGAAACATGAATACTCTACATATATGCGTGTCATAACCTTACTCCATGTGGGGACTTTCCGGTTCCCGAGGCAGGTGCCACATCAAAGTTGTACATTATATTGGTATTCAAACATCACGCAATACCATGCAGGCGGTGGTTGCCCTATATATAGGAACTCACTCGCGTGTGGCGCTTCCATCCGTGGGCATGCGAGGTTGTGCTCCATCACTTTGACCCAATGAGAGAGAGGTTAATTTGATCATCAAGGAATGATTCTTTTTTGGTTTGTGCTATATAGTAGAAGTACATATATACTAAGCGTCGAATGGGGGTGTACATATAGCACATACCACGCGTCATGAACCTCGCGCCCTTTGTGGGGACTTTTTGGTTTCCAATGTACGTGGTGCCACATCAAAGTTGTGCATTGCGTATTCAAACATCACACAAACACCTCTTTGGGCCACATGTAGACGGTGGTTCGTAGTCCTATATAGGATGATCACTTGCATGCGACGTATGCTTCGCTTCTGTGTTGGGCCCGCGAGTTCATCATCCATCACTTTAACCCAGCGAGAGAGAGGTACGTTTGACGAACAAGGAGGATTAATTATTTTAGGGTTGTGTTACTAGGTGTATATATATAGTACGTGTCGAAGGGGGTGACCAGCTTGGTCCATCACTTTCACCGACAGCGCGAGAGAGGTTAACTAATTTGACTTAGGAGGGGATTAATTTTTTTATCTTGATATAGATCATGATGTGAGATTACATATGTATATAATAGCGCATCTGTACACATGAATCCATCCCGCTGGATCAAGGGGGGGGGGGGCGAGCACACGACACGTCATGAACGACCTCGTGCTCTGTGTGGGGACCTCTGTGATTTTCAACGCATGCACCACATCAATGTTGTGCATTGGGTCGGGTATTCAACACATATGCATGCATCACACACCTCCATAAATATCTTCAAGACACACGCATGCAATAATGGTTGTCTTTGGACACACTCTCACTCGCTTGGTTATGGGTGGCAAGCCTATATATATTTATGGGCCCGCGTGGACGTCCATCATTTCGTCCAACGACGAGAAAGGTTACCAGGGTGGATTCTTCTTGTTTGCTTTGAGTTACCGTATAGTAGGCTGACCCATTCCAAGACTAATTAAGTTTGAGCGCATGCTACACATCGCGAACCCTTGCTCGGTGTGGGGATTTTACGGTTCCAAAGCATGGTGCCACATCAAATTTGCGCATTGGGTATTCAAACACCACACACACCACTTCCATATATATACTTGGGCCACATGCACATAGTGGGTTTGTCTTCATACAGTACTACCTCGCGAGGTTATCAGCGACAAGCTAGCCCATTTTGCGGGGCCGTGTGGAAGTCCATCACTTTGACCAACAACGAGCGAGGAGAGGTTGTACGACCAAGTTGGATTCTGCTTGGTCCATGTTACAGTACATCTTGGTGAGATGCCCTCCCCCCGACGTGTCTGTGGGGGGAGGGGGGCTACTTCGCGCTACCTGCAACCTCCGTAGGGTCGGGGAAGTCCGGTTAATTTGTGAGGCACATGTGCCATATCAAAGTTGTGAATGGTAGTTAAATATCACACACCACACCATTTTCATACATATAGTAGGGCCACCACATGTGGTTCGTATGTGGTCTCACCCATCTCACGCCAGAAGCACACATTTGTGGGTCGACACATGGTCCAACTTCGCCGGGAAGCGAAAGGGGAAGTTTGACCATATATATATGATGGACTCCTATAGGTTTTCTATTATAGTAGGGTGAGATTTCAGACCTGGCTATTTGGGGGCATGCATTCGTATCTAGAATTCCCTTAGCGCCAACACGAAGTGGGGTTTGTAGGAGGTGGCTGACTAGCAATATTGTGCTTGTGTGCGACAGGTGCCGCATCAAAGTTGTGCATTGGGTATTCGAACATCAAACCACCCTTTTCATACATATATTTGGTCCACATGCAAGTGTGTTCTTGTTCTGACCCTCTCCCGCATTATTCTTTTTGCCAAATTTATAAACAGCACATGAGTTGGATGTAGAAACCATCTGCAATTGGGTATGCAATGGACATCGTTCGGTCAGACTACCCGTGTGCCACACCCGTGCCCTGGAGTCCCTCACATCAGCACAGTAGATTGGGCTCCACGAGGCATGCCTCCCGGTCTCGAAAATATCTACTACCTCGTAATCTCGAAAATATCTACTGCCTGGATGGTTTTAATGTTTGATAGCACACGATTAGTATGTGCGGACCATGTGCAATGTCTCTTACTCTCGCTCTGCATCAGTCCCTTGATTCAAATTTTCAGTAGCCCCAGCATTTACTCCCGCCTCTGCATCCCTCGCAATCTCAAAAATATCTGCTGGCCCTTGATTCAAATTTGCCTCGGCATTTTACTCCCACCTCTGCATCCCTTGCAATCTAAAAAATATCTACTCGCCCTTGATTCAAATTTTCAGTTGCCCCGCCTTGTTACTCCCGCCTCTGCATCCCTCGGAATCTCAAAAATATCCGCTCGCCCTTGATCCAAATTTTCAATAGCCCCGCCTTGTTACTCTTGCCTAGTAATTTTTTTAGTTTCCGCGGTATTTCCTCAAACACCACCTTGCCCCACCCCCACCACTCCACACACACCACACACTCTCCAAAACCTCCGTTCACACAGACACACACCACCCCTCCCTCGCTCGAAACCATTGGTAGGTCGCCGCCATCGCCGCCGCCGCCGCCTCCATCCTCAACCTCTGCCTGTGTGCCAGCGAGCTCGAGGAGCCAATGGCCAAAATGAGGTTTATCGCAGCCTCTTCGCCCAACACCGGCGAGGTGGCCACCGAGGTGTCCCCGTCGTCCTCCGCAGGCTCTTTATCGACCCGCCGTCGCCGGTCGCCCAATCCGCCCGCCGCTGCGCCCCTACGCCGGTTCGAGGACTTCGCACTACAAAAAAAGACACTTCTGTGATGATACGTGTTTGTCACAGTAGGTCACGTTTTCTGTCATGCATGTACATCCATGACAATTTTATGACAGAATCAAGATAGTCATACCTGTGTTGTCGTAGAAGTGCTCCATGACATTACCAAATTTATCATCGCGGAAGTGTCCACTTCCATGGCGATAAATCGCGCGTCATGGAAGTGCTTTCGTCAAGGGTGACCAACACGTGGCATCCATCGTAACGGGTCGCCGTTAAGCTATCGGGCCCGGTTTTGGATCTGATAACCACCTAACAGCCCAGACCAATGAGGATTTTACACGTGTAAAATTCTCATTGGCCGGAGGAAACACGTGTTGGCTCACCGTTGGGACAGATGTCATCCATTCATTGGTTAGGAGGCACCTATGATACGTCGACACGTGGCACGGCCCAACAGAGGCCCATTCCGGTGAAAAGGCCGGCCCGTTTGACTTGGTCAAAAGGTAACGGGCTGTCCCACGGAAAGCCTGTTAACGGCCTATTCATATATAGCCCATTTACGGCCCGCTAACTCACGACCCGTTACGGCCTATTGGAATTAAGCCTAGTAGCTTCATCTGGGCCATCCAATATGATTCCAGCCGGTTGTAACTTCCGGCCCATGTATGGCCCATGTTGTCTTTCGGCCCATACGAGGCCATTCGTAACTCTTGGCCCATTAACGGCCCGTGGTGAATCTGGCCCGCAATGAACAGTGTACCCCTTTATACCCATTAACGGCCCATTATTCCATTGGGCGTTTCCAACCCGTGTTATCTTTCGGCCTTCTCAGGGCCCATTTATTCTTGGGCTCATTTCCAGCATTCGGTTACTTACAGCCCGTTATTGGCCTTTTCTGCTTGTGGGCCAAATTCAGCCCGCGGTTACAATCGGCCCGTTTGCAGCCTGTTAATCCGTTGGGCCGTTTTCGTAGCGTCATCAAATATGGCCGATTAACGACGACCCGTTATTGTTGGCCCATGAACGGACGATTCCAAATCTTGCCCGTTTACGGCCCATAATGCGGTATGTTATTGGCCCATGTTTGGCCTATCGATCATACGGTCGTAGAAGGCCCATTGATGCTACGGCCCGTAGAAGGCCCATTGTTTCTACGGCCCTTAGAAGGCCCATTGTTTCTACAGCCCGTATGAGGCCCATGGTAACTACAGTAAATATGTAGCCCATGGTTATTGTGGCCTAGTTTTAAAAAATAGGTTATTACGGCCACTAGCAAACCGCGGGAAAAGAACTGCACTAACTACAAGCAAACAAATAAACAAGACAACAAGGAAATAAATAAGCAAGCAACTTACGCTAGGCTATCATGGCTATTACACATATTACATCCATTGTGCATCAAAGTTCGCCACAAGTGCAAATATAGGGAACAAAACAGCATATCATATACACTGGTTGTCAAAGTTGGTGACCAGTGCAAATAAACGCCGCAGCAAAACAAGTCCAGAACTAAAACCACTTTAGAAGATCTCAAGAAACAATATCCTGGGTACCCATAATGCTGGCAAGATGCTTAGCAAGCTTATTAACTTTCTCTTGTTTGGCGCTTAAATCCTCCAGAACTTGTTGTTGCACCAGGAAGTATGCATCTGAATTCTGCAGGGACTTCCTCAGTCCTTCGGCTTCCTGTCGCATAACATATGATCAATGTCTTTCAACTTGAAGTTGAGACTCAAGAAACCGAACTGATTCAGGCAGCAAGTTCGAAGAGCTGGTGCCAGCAGTAGTAGCTAGTAACTCGAACACTACATCAAGACATGACTTTGGGGTTGTCTCAGTGTCTTCAATATAGTTTTTATCAGCTTTCTTGGAGACCAACAGGGATGTCTCACGATCTTGAATCTTATCTGCATTACTTCCTTTACCATTGCATAATGGGGTACTCTTCTCTAATATTTTATCCGCATTCTAAAAGAGAAACAAACAAACACATCACAGGTTTACAATGTAGTATATGAAACTCATTTTGGTAAACCAGTTCAGTAGTAAGGTGGATAGGATAACAGCATGAAATAAACATATATCTATGTAGTATGGTCATTGTATGGTCTATATCATTCTAGTTTATGTTGCCAAATCAAGATAGATACAGTTCGAATCATATCTATTTAAGACAAAGCAGCATAGACAGAATGTAAGTGTGGGAAACTACACAGCAATAACAACACTTGTAATGTGCATGGCATGAGAACGTAACTGTTTATTCAATTGAAACTGAAATCAACATAGAGCAAGTTACAACAGCAAACACGTTAAACAAACAGGTTTAAAACATACCTGTTGCACCATTCGAGTTTCAATTGCATCCTTCAAATTTGAAATTAGTTGGTATGAGTAAATACAGTGATGCAAGAGCAAAGTAGTATGAACCATAGCTACGGAAACCTGACCTGAGAACAATTCTTCTTCTGCTTTAAGCATTGGCTTGGGGTTCAGAGTGGTGGTCCTCGTGCTTTGGGCACTGCTCTTGCCTTACTAACTGCTCGTGTTCGGGTGCTCTATGGTGGAGATGGTGTTGTGTCAACTGGAACTGGGTTACTATGAGCTGGGGTTGGGGTTAGATGGGGTGTAGCTCGTTCTCTATCCAACTGGATAGGGGTAAAATCTGCGTGAGTCTGGGTTATGTGTGGTGGGGCTGGTTCTTGGGCAAGTACAACCGTGGTTCTATCTGCATCGGCAGGTAGCACGATATTTTCTGAAGACCGTGTTTTTACTCCCACAGATACTGCCATCACCCCCTCCAATTGAAATGGCTGATAAACAAGAAAAGTAATTGAATGTACAAACATTGTAATATAGACGGGTGCAATGGATAGTAGAGAAGAAAACAGGGCATGAAATAATTCACATTTATGTTGTCTAACCAAACAGAATAGCAGGACATATTTTCACATATATGATGGCTAATTAAACAGGATAGCATGACACAATTTCACATGTATGATGGCTAACTAAACAAGATAGAATGACATACTTAAAAATATGATGACTATGTAAACAAGATGACATGATATAACTATACGATGTGTCTATTAAAGTGGTTGGCATGCCATAAATCACAAACATGCCGTCGATGGAAACATGATGGCATGATATAATTCATGGATAGAATGACATAATTCGAAATATGATGACTATGTAAACAAGATGAGATGATATAAATATATTATGTCTTTAGAAAATGGGTTGGCATGCCATAATTCAGATACATGATGTCTATGTAAACATCTTGGCATCATATAATTCAAATATATTATTTATATACTAAGCAAGTGAGCAGAGGGTAATCGCATATATGATGTGTCAACTAAGGAGATGGCATTCAATATTGTGTATATGATGTAAAAACTAAGCATTGCAATACAACATATGCATGATATGAGTAATATAACCCTGCCAAGTTTGAGCATACACCTCAGGGGGATAATACGACTGGTCATCTGCCTCTGCCTCTGAAGAGCTATCTGTAACCTGCAAGATATCTGCTTCAGCAGGTAGCATTGTCTGCTCTGAAGACCTTGTTTTCACTCTAGATTTCTCCATCACCAATTCAAATGGCTGATGCACAGGAAGAGCAGTTGAATATACAAACATTGTCGACAAATGCAATGAGAAATACAAAAAAAGGACAACATGATATAATTCAAATATACGACGCTAGGCTAAACAGCATGTCATTGCATAATTCACATATATAATGCCTTGCAACAAGGTAGCATTGCATAATTCACATATATAATGTCTTGCAACAAGATGGCATCACGTAATTCAAATATATGGTAATTAGACACTAAACAGGTGGCATTCACACAAAGCATGTCTAAACTAAGCAAATGACATAACAATGCAAGATACCATACGCACGATATGAGCAACATAACCCTGCCAAGGTAGAGCATGCACCTCAGGGGGGAAATAGGGCTGGTCATCTGTCTCTGAATCCTCCTTTGAGGAGCTATCTGTAACCAGCAAGACATGCGCATCGTCAGATAGCATTGTCTGCTCTAAAGACCGTGTTTCCACTTCAGATTTTTCCATGACCGTGCCGAATGGCTAATGCACAGGAACAGTAATTAAATGTACTAAAATTGTTGACAAATTTAACACGTAATAAAAAAATGATGGCATGATATAATTCACATATAAGATGACTGGCTAACCAGGGTGGCATTGCAAAATTCACATATATGATGTCTGGCTAAACAAGATGGCATTGCATGATTCACATATACGATAAACAAAGTAAACAGATGGCATTGACACAAAGCATGTCTAAACTAAGCATGTCTAAACTAAGCAGATGACATATTTGATGTATACAGTAAGCAATGCAAGGCACCATATGCATGATATTACCAACATCAGCATGCCAAGTTAGAGCGAAGACCTCATGGGGTAAATAGGAGTGGTCTTCTCCTTCTGAATCCCCCTCAGAACAGTTATCTTCCTCTTAATTACGATCCGAAATGAGTGGAGGGGGGCTGCCTTTGCGCCCACCATTGAACGACGTGTGCATGAAATTTTATTGCCATGCAAGGCTCGTCTCTTTTGCTCTACATGTTCAGTTCCATTGTGTACAATAACTGACATGCATAGGAATAAAACATAGTGAGATTATGTAAGAAGTGCATGCACAAATCCAGAGTGATGGTAGCAAACTGTGGATAGACCCAAAACCAATGATAGCAGGCAGATAATAGCTTTAGTTAAAAAATACAAATAATGGCTTATTTAATGTTTGTTTGCACCCAACATGAAAATCATAGTAGACACCCGAGATTAACCAGAAAGTAGACAGATAGTACTGATTGTTGCCCCAATATGTACCCCACAACCATTTAAAAACTCAAGTTTCAGCATTAGTTTGGACCTGACTCGGAGTCTAATAGGTGAACACGACGATAAAGTAGCATGTCATCATATTAAGCGATGCATAAGGTAAGCAGACACGGAAGAGTGTGACCTCTCTTGCGGACCCGTGTAGGCCTCAAGGTCATCTGCTCAGTTGATGATGGTAATGCAGTTGTCATGGCTGCCAGCGGTGGGGAAGAAGATCTGAGGCGGCGAAAGACAGTCTGGAGAGCGGATCCCTGCTGTGGTGAACCCTTCCGTCGTTGGAGCAGTTGAGCTGGGGTGGAACACAGCGCAGGAGGAGCAGGACAAAACACACAAGGTTTTCTTTGACACCTAACTGTAACAGAAGTAATTGTGTAAGGGCTTGTTTGAATTTGAGGATTCTAACAATGCAGGGATAGGAAATAGACAGTAATAGGATAGGAATGCACATGCAAAACAGAGAATTTAAAAACACAGGATTTCTGCCAATCTGGGTGTTTGATTCACAAGAATTGAAAGATCACGGGATGCAAAGAAGCATGGTGAGATTAAGTCAAACCACAAGTGTACAACCTCTTTGGCGAAGCCATGTCGATCTCAGCGTGATTGGGTTGGTCGCTGAGGATGCTCCGGCTGACTTGGCTGTCGGAGGAGGGGAAGAAGATCTTAGGCGTCTGGAGATGGAAGCCTGGGGTACTGCTCCGCTGTGATGGAGGGTTTCGTCGTTGGAGCAGCTCCAGTGAGTTGTACGGCGCCGAGGCTGAAGCAGGACAAGAGAGACAACGTTAACTTGAGTGGAATTTTAATAGCATCTCCAATAGATGATGTAAAATACATAACCACAAAGTTCTAGATGTAAAATACATCAGCCGCTCATCTCTGAACTTAACTGTCGAAACTGAATTTAACTGTCGAAAGTGAACTTAACTGTAAAAACAGAATTTTTTTTGTCGAAACTGAACGCACTAGTAGCAGAAAAGCAGTAGCAGCAACAGCAGCGTGTGCGAGAGCCGAGGCAGCTGGTCGTGTAGCAGCATCAGGTGAGGCTACCCAAAGCCGCCAGCCACCACCGTCCAAACAGCCGCCCCCGCCGCTACCGGCGGTGCACCGCCCCGCCCGCCCCGAAACCACTCCCCACCGCCGGCCCGCCGCCGCCCTGGCCATCCCTCTAGGCCCCCCATGTCAAGCTTTTTCTCCGGCGATCCTCACGCCACCGCCCCACCACCACCAGCGACCACCGCCCCCACCCTGAACCCTAAGATAAATACTGTGGTACCTCTCCGGCGAGCCCCCCTCCTTGCCGCGACTGAAGTGTAGCTAAATCGGAGCAGCATCGCAATCAAGAGCAAGAGCGAGAGCAGCAGCGCGAGCAAGAGCAAGAGCAAGGGCAATAGCAAGAGCAGACCAAGCAGGGGACTGAGAGTAAGAGTAGAGCAGCAGCGCGAGCGAGAGCTAAAGCAGTAGCAGCTCCTACTGATGTGGACGTCGCCGCCGAGGGAGCGATGCCGTGGAGGAAGTGGCCCGCGACGCCGCCATGGCTGGAGCCGCGCCATGTTGGTTCGGGACCGAGCGCCGGCACCACCGTGAGATCAAATCAAGAAGAAAATGCGCCGATTAGTGTACATCCTATTTGGTGGCGCTGATTAGGCCTCAGCTTCATCCGAGGAAACGGTGATGGTGATGCTCTTCCGATGGTGCAGGTGAAGATGGCGGTGTGGGAATGGAGGTGGCTTGAAAGACGAGGGGGACGTCGGGGCAACTCCTTGGAGGTGGAGGACGGGGTTGCTGAACCGGCGGGACGACGAGATCGACGACGGATCCTCATCCGGTACGGTGGATGAGGGACGTCGAGGTGTTGCTGTGGACGACGTCGTTGGGGAAGAGGCTCCGGCTGGGTGGCGGACAGAGGAGGGTGTGGGGCTTTGCGGGTTTTCGCGGCCTCGGTGTACGAATGGGTGGGCGGATGCGCTGGGAGTGGGGAACCATGGCTTAGGGATGCGCTTGTCTGAAATGTGTGGTAATTTACGAAAGTACCCCCATCGATTTGAGCTAGGCGGTTCTTTTGGTTCACGTGTATCACAGGCATTTTGCATGTCGGGATTTCACAGGAGGTGGGAGTTTTCGCGCGCGTTGTAATTTTGGAATAGCAAGGCGCGGGTTGAGATGGAGGGAGTTGTCGAAGCACAACAAGACAAAGATATATCTTAAATATTTCGGGGTAACAAGGCGCGGGGTTAAGAGGCGGGAGTTTCGCAGCACGATAGACAGAGACGCTAGCTTGAAATTTTGGCATAACAAGGCGCGGCTTGAAATTTCAGGAGAACAAGCTTAACATGTACCAAAAAAAGACAATTCACACCTCATCCCTAGAGAGAGCCATGTCCTGTTTTACTATGTTACCAGAAATGCATTCAAATAAACAAAAAAATAAAAAAAACGGGACAACAAACATAACATGTACAGTACCAAAACAATTTGCACTTCCCTCAACAATAAAAAAACAATGTGTGTTGTCTAGCATATGGACTAAATTTGAGTACATTTTCCTTGTTTGAATGGGATTGTACTCGGGTTAGTTATATAACCATCTAAATATTATCTTCACAACACAAGACATGAATATAGGAGAAGTAAATTCCTATATAAATACGAACTACATGTACATATGATCTCAAATTAAAATATATGTATCCATTTTATGTTGAATTCAAATCATAGTACATGTATGCTCAAGCTAGATGTTCAGAATCGAAACCATGTATGATATACTACGTACAATGTGTTTAACAAGCACAACACACACACAAACACCATTTAGACTAGTAACGTACACGTGCATTGCACACATGAGATTTGGCAACCAAATTATGAATAAATACCACATTATAGCATGTAAGCTTTGAGTCATATATGCATGATGTAGATGTTCGTTTAATTCTTATAGTTCATTTCATTCAAAATCATCTATTTTTTATAAGAAGGCTAATCTATTTTAAGATTCATGGAATTGTGCATTGTAAGGCATAAAGTAAAAAACAAATAATGGCAAATCATGTAGAAAAACATTTGGGAAATTCTGATACGGAAGATTCTAGAATAAAGAAGAAGTGCTTGTGTTTTGAGGTTTGTGCATTATGCTTAAGTTCAACAATGGAGTCTTCTAGATTGTGCATGTGGCAAAATCTGGTGGAATCTAGATGATATCCAACGGCCAGTAGTGCTCAAATTTGCCATCTCTGCACCATCGGATTGGCCTCATCCAACGACCATCTTTCAAAGTTAAAGTTATCTACACACTATATAAAAAATATAATATATAATATATAGGGGTATAGATATAGATATGTGATGTGAAAGCCATCCATCATCTCCAATTAGAATAGTGTGTCCATGCACGGATGCAATGTGGCCAAACAATGTCTGCCATCGGTATCTCAAATTCAAATCAGTCTGACCTTGTTCAATGTGTATAGAGTATAGCATGCTCGTTTCCAAACCACACCGCACATATCTTAGTTACATTCATGCATGCATGGGTTTCAAACATCATGATCTCTTATTCAAATATTTGAATTCAACTTTACATTGATTATGACCTCACCTAGTCTTTTACACCCACACAGTCGTCTTCTCTTTTATAATTGTACCACTAACTTTATCCCGTGCATGCATGCATGCACACACAGTACCAGTCGGCATTATCCATCGCACACATGCAATCTTTTTCTTCCGGTCGGTCTCCCATGCATGCACACACACACCTCCCCCTCTCGATCATATCGGGCATTCTTTATCTCTCACGTGCATGCGCAACGATCGATGTTCCTCTATGTGTGTGTATATATAGCTAGGTATTTCACAGTTACCCACACAAGCCGATCGATCTATATATCTAGTGAGGTCTCACCCTCTTTCCCACGTCCACATCGATCAATCTATTCCTCTCTATATAGGATTACATAGCTAATACACACACATTAATTATATATCCCACGTCCCCCTCTCATCATCCATGCCTTCCGCTTCATCTCTCAGACGCGCGCACAGTGGCGAAGACAAGGGGCAGCAAGGGCCCTGCCCCCCTAACATCACTATATATCGAGGCTACTATGAATGTGATCATTAGACAATTGCTGGTAAAATGGTTTAAGTTGATGAATTGGCCCTCCGCGTAAAGGATTAGCAATGCTTGGCCCCCTAGCTCATTTATTTTTCATGGCTCCGCCACTGCGCGCAACGACGCACGTTCTCGTCCCCTCTCTTTAAATATCGATCTCGCACTTGTGCACTCTTTCATAGTCTCCCTCCACTTGGCCCCTCGCACCATCTACTAGCCCCCCACCGGATTTTGCCACATGTACAATCTAGCAGACTCCATGGTTGAACTTAAGCATATTGCACAAACCTCAAAACACAAGTGCTTCTCCTTTGTTCGAGAATCTTCCGTATCATAACTGCCCAAATTTTTTCTAGTTGAATTGCCATTATTTGTTTTTACTTTATGCTTTAAAACGCAAAATTCCATGAATCATAAAATAGATTAAGGGCTTCTTTGATTCAAAGGATTCTCAAAGAAATTTTGGAGGATTCTAATCCTTAATTTTTCCTATCTTGGTTGTTTGATTCGTAGGATTGTAAACCATAGGAATTTTTTCATAGAATTCATTTGCACTAGATTTCATAGGAAACGTCCCATCCACTCAAACCTCTTTGAAAGAATCATGCATTTTTTCTATGCACAATCAAACACTCGTACAATCCTGTAGGATTCAAGATGACACTCCACTCTAATCCCATGTTTTTCCTATTCCCACGTTTTGGAAATCCTACAAATCAAAGAGGCCCTAGGCTTTTTATAAAAACTAATTTATTTTGAATGAGATGAACTATAAGATTTAAAGAAGGTATACATCAGGCATATATGACTCAGAGCTTACATGCTATAGTGTGGTATTTATTCATAATTTGGTTGCCAAATCTAATGCATGCAATGCACGTGTAACTTACTAGTACTTCGAGTATGCGCAAAACACGTAAATTAGGATTCCAATTTCATGCTACATAGTGTCTCTCTTATAGTTCGTGAAGCCACGTAGCACATGTGGAGTCGTTGTCGCGACCTCCTTGTGTGGATTGATCATAGTGATGTGCTGCTTGTTCCAGAAGAATGTACTCATCCTCTCTGAGCCACACTGGCGGTACATGCACGAAGCGAAGATGTGCACGCATGCCACGCACACACTCATTCCCTCACACGCACATGCGGGTACACAGGGGGACGCATTTTTGTACGAAGATCCACCCCATGTGATAATTTGACGCGTGTAAAGTCCTTCACTTCATTGATGGTCAACTAAAAGAGCGCATGCAAATTGAGTGGACGTGAGGGCGGAAGAAAGACATTACTACTCCACTGCGCGCATGTGAGTAGTTAAATCATGGGTTGCTAGTAATTCCATTGGTCTCCTTCGTATTTTGAGCCAATTTTTAACCATATCTGTAAGTAACATAATATTTATGCATTTCATACAAAGTGGCACAAAAAAGGGGGCAATAAACCAGGACGCGGGCAGCATGATCAATTTTTGCTAGGGCTACTGTTGGTGGCCTTTGTATTTAAATATGGACGGAGTGGAGTAGTACTATCTTTTTCTTAGCCTCGTAGGGCTCTCCCAGCGCCTAGGCTCGCCTCCCCACCTCGCCCACCGGATCCCGCCATGGATAATCCCTTAGATCCCAGGATCCTACGGGTTGCCCTCTCGCTGCGGCCCGCAGCCCTGCTGCCTTTGAGCGAAACCCACATGTGTTTTAGAGGGGATCCATTGCTCTGGAATCGCAGATCAGTGGCGCCGGAGGACATGCCAGGGCTGCGTTTCAGGTGGTGGGCAGCAAGGGCAAATCGGATTGAGGAAGCGTCACATTGATTGGAGAGAAGTTCCAAGGAGCTGCGCGCGGCGCAGCGCATGGCGGAGGCGCAAGTCGATCTCAGGGGAGAGATACTGATGGATGTCAGCATCTGGCAGCGTCGCGTTGATTTCGAGCTAGGGCTAATGGCAGAGATGATATTCATGGAGTCGATTGCGGAGGAAAGAACGCGCATGCCTGCGCAATGGCATGAGCAGCCGGTGCAACTGTTCAAATGGGCGGTAGGAGAAGCCAAATCCCTGGACCAGTTGTGGCGACGCCGCTGGGCATGCATCGTAGGCGAGGTGAGATGCCCTCCTTCCCCGCCAGCGATGCAGTGACCTAGTCGGTTGCTGCTGCAGTGAACTTGCAACGCCATGTCGGTTTGCAACCTTGACAATCACTCCATCTATATGTATTGTATTCCTGTCAAAATACTTGTTCGTTTGGAAAAAGATGGTAAGTGATTTATCACTAGTTTTAGAATGCTTGGTCGTGACAATCAACCGAAGCCACAACCAGAAGTCTCCATCGCATAATACTTTACGGTCGGTCGCACCAACAGACTGTCGGTCGGACCCGCGTCTCACCAAAGGGACACGCATCGGCTTGGTCTGACATGTACGACCAGTTACATCACTGACTTGTGCGACCGCATTTGAGCAGTGTAGTACTGTACTCCCTCTATCTCAGTTTACAAGTCTTGCATGTGTACCTAGGTCGTTAATTTGACCAACTTAATAAGAGGCATACATTATGAAAAATATATCATTACAAACTTCAAATATTCTTTTTTTAATGATATTTTTTTTATGTTATACAATTTATTTTATATAAGTTACATTGATGACCTAGATACATGTGGAAGCCTTGTAAACTGAGATGGAGGGAGTACTTGAAATTTATGTTCCACTAAACTCATTGGGAGCCATTTCGGGCCTCGAAACCAAAACCAGCAATTAATCTTTACCTTGTTCCCATCACATTCCAAAGTACTAGTGCTACAATTAAGTGCAAGCCTGCTCACACCTACTAGTACGCACCAAACCTGAATGTGTTCCCACTATGCAGGTTTTAGTACTAGTGCTAGTACTTAGGTTATAAAAAGGGAACTACCGAACCGAAAATTACTCTACCTTCCTCCTCATAAGTCCTTCTTCTTCGTCCGTCGTTGTCATGGACGGTATGCAGAGCTCTAGGTCGAGAACTACTCGTAACAAGGGAGCGGAAACCACGGCTGCGGAAAAAAAGAGGGCTCGCTGCCACGCAGAGACCTCGAAAGATCTCTCACGGGCAGGCGATGGCTCCCAGGAGCGCCCTAGCCGAGGAGGCGAACATGCCGAGCTGGCGGCGCTGGAGTCGTTATCGCTCGACGACATGCCCGATCAGCTCAATAAGCACCTCAATAAGCAGAAGGAGTTCATCCATGGCTTGGTGGAGCTGCTGAAGGAGAGCCTCGACGACATGCCCGCTGAGCTCAATAGGGGGAGTTGACCGCCAGCTTGGTGATGCTGCTGAAGAAGAGCATTGCCTCGGAGAAGAAGGCGACCAGTGAAATCCTGCAACTTCAGGAGGACAAGGCAAAGCTCTGCCGGGAGCTCAACCTGCTGAAGGAGGAGAACGCCGGCTAGAAGAAGCTGCATGAGAATAGTAGTTCCTTGATGAAGATGTTGCAGGCCCTCATCATGGAACAGAAGGAGTTGGTGATGCTCCGCATCAAGCACCCGGCTGCTATCAAGGTACGTAATGCAGCCGTGGAACAGATGATGAAGGCTCGCGTCGAGAAATCTCGCGTCATGGACAGAATGAAGAAGATGGCGGAGGAGATGCGCAAGGAGATGGAGGTTGTGGATGCGATGAAGAAGCAGTTACGACTCCGCGGCCAGCAACCCTTCATGTAGTAGAGAGCAGGGCCCCAGACTTGTGTGTGCGTCTTCCTTCTTTTTTTTGCGGTGATAATCTTCCTTCTTCTTTTGCTCCTCTGTTTCTTCTTTTGCTTCGGGTGTTTCGCCGCACCTCTCATATTCTCTGCGAGGCATGAATAGAACAATGCTAAAAATGAGATGACTAGCAAATTAGATCATTTTTTATCGCCATATGGCACTGGGCTGCCGTGTTTCATGCTCCTCTGTCGTACTACTCCAGTGGAAAAATTGAGTATACCGCACAGTTCTTTGCTCCTCCTCAGGTCGTCGGCACATTTATACAAGCAGTCAAATCACAAGGCCCCGCCTTCCAGCAGTAATGAGCCGTCATATCACAAAGGCCCTCGCCTCTCTTGAAACCGACCAAGCTAGACTGCCCCGCCCTCTAGCCTTCTAAAAAATGTATACTTTTGTACAGTAGTAGTATCGATGGATTGCGCCATGGAGTAAAACTAACAAGATGAAATTAAATAAAAAAGGTGGTACATATAGAGAGTGCTCGTCGCCAAATTATGAATATAGTACTATTAAAAAAGCTAGTACATGCTTAAATGGGGTGCTAAATTATATTAAATAAATTAGCATACCTATTTAATTCTTGGGTTCTTATTATTTATGCCACTAGTTGTGTGTCACTACTCAGTTGTGCCATTAGAAGTTACAACTACTCAAAAATGCCATTGATCCGTGAGATGCCTACTCAAAAATGCAATTAGATATCTCAAAAATGCCATCGTTAAGTTAGATGTTTGCTCAAAAATGCCATTAGACATTGTGATTTTCACGTCAAACCCGTTGACCATGTTATATGACAAAAATAAGCCGATTCTCACAATGATAAGTGTGGCCCCGCTTGTTAGGACTAACCAAGCGAATAATTTTACAGGAAAATAAGAACGTTGTTGGGATCAAGTAGGTCCCACACTTTATTTTACTGTAGTGAGATAGAGGGAGAGCTGGCATGTTCGTCCATCAGTATTTATGTCATTATAAAATGGCCAAAGAGAATTGAGTCACAATAATGGTGTCCAGCACAACACACCCCTCAAATAAAACTAAGCACCCTGAAATTCTTTGACAACTAAACTACTGGCTATATGATGTTGGCCATATATATTGTACGTATATAATATGAAGAAACGAGTGGTAGTACTATACCAACTAAAAGATGAACTGTAAGAAATAGTAGTATGTACGTACTGAAGAGTTAAAGTAACGAGAAGGAACATAACATAGTTCTGTTGGGGGCTCAGCACAACACACCCCTCAAATAAAACTAAGCACACCTGAAATTAAACTAAGCAACTAATCCGGTAGACACTTCATTAGAACCACCATGAGCAACGACACTTCCACCTTACTCGGACTCCTCGTCCACGTGCTCGACTTCGTGCTTGTCCCTCTTCGTCTTGGGCGATACTTCTTTGCTTGAACCGCACACTTGGCTCTTGCTCTTCATCCAACCCTTGTAGATATTGAAACAAAGGTAGCCATCCATTGCAGCATAGTGGATGTGGTCTATATCTAGTACATTCCACTCCCATGCAGGATAAAACTTGAACGGAGGTTTCTTCAGTGTACCGTACGAAGGATGAACCATGGTTCCTGCCAGGGTCAGCACTGAAGGCTGATGACGGGAGGGCACCAGCCCTTTCTTCTGGAGGTCGAAGGGGTTGCCTACAATGAGGCCTATCCGATCCCGGACATCCCTGTCGTTCCTAAAGTCAACAGTAACGAATTTGACTCGGCCGTCCTTGAGGAAGTTCTTAAAATCCTGGCACTCAATATCGGCATGGCATATGTGGTAGACCAAGCATAAGTCATGCATGCAAACCTGGATCACGGCGGGCTTCTTCTTCTCTGCCTCCTTTAGAGTCTTCTCGCTTTGGAGGACTATGGTGTACTCAACATCTAGCCTAGCCACCCACTCATCCTTTGAGTTTTCGAACATGCGTCTGAAGCGAGCAAGGCATCCTTTCACCGTTGCAGAAGAACGGGTGTGGATGACGTCGAACTCATTGCCGGTGATGGTTCTAACCTTGTACTCACCGCCGATCATGGAGATTTGGGACGCCATGGATTTGGGAGGGGGGTTAGGATTAGTGGAACTGCCGTAATGTGAAAGGACGGGACGACTAGGAGCGAACTTCTATAATGTTAAAGGATGTCCAGGGACGAGTACGAGCGAGAACTGCCAGCGGTTTTTGTAAAAATGCTGAGTGGGGCATGCGAAGAGCAGGGTAGTGGCTTGCCTGGTGGATAAATGGATTCATGCACAGTACTATGGGGGCCCAATTAGATGTCATGTCTACTCGACGCCCAATTAAATGGCTTTTGATGTCATGTCAAGCGTCAGGAAAATTACAGGTGATATGAAGCTTTCCATTCTCCCACGATATGGGCTTCCGAGAGCCCTTGGATCTAAGATCGAACGGTTGCATGGCGTGATTCTAGACCTATGGGTGAATATCCTATCCTGGAGGGTTATTCCGCAAATTTTCAGCAACTTAGCATGCGGCCGTTCGATCTCAGATCCAAGGGCTGCCAACAACCTGTATCATGGTCGCGCCTACCACGACCGTCGCCTCGCTCGCACGGTCACGCCCTTGGAGATTTAACACGGTGCGTTAGGCTATCTGAAGTTGGCATGTCATACATAGGCATCACTTACACAGCAAGGTTAGCTATAAGGTTGGCTATAACAGTATTTTTTTTACTTCTCTCTATCTCTTTCTTCGTAGTATTTATTGCATTTGCCAAGGAGTGACCTATTCCAATGAAATGGTAGTATCAAGTCATTAAAGGCATGCACACCCCACATCTCTTATTGGTTGATATGTCAAGAAACAAGAAACGATGGATGCACCGCGCCTAAGTGTTTTGGGATTATTTGGTTTTCGTAAGATGACTTGCACACCTAGACGGAGGGAGTAATTAACTTGCCACATCAGACTTTATGCCTATGTGGCAGGCTTAGCACCTGTCCGAGCAAGTACAATAGTGGGCTATAAGCCCGCTTACATGGCATTTTTGCATATGTGGAGGAAAGAGGCAAGGAAAAAGTGGAGGAGTGGGCTCTCATGCAAGTGCCAACCTCTACATGGTGGAGCATTGGGAGAGGCACCTGTATACCATGGAGGTGGTCAGGAATCAGGAGACTCACGCCGGTCGTAGCGCCGCAGTTAAAATGATAAAATGGCAAGTCAAATCACGGGGCCCCACCTGTCCAGCAGTAACTCGCTGTCAAATCACACAACCCTACGTTTGCAGCAGCCTACTCCCTCATCTTCTCGAATCGCTGTCGAACCAACTAGGCGGAACTGCCCCGCCTACCGCGCGGGAAAAGCCCCGCCCTCGACATTTAAATAGTATAGTATACTAATATTGTATCCATTGATTGCGCCATGGAGCAAAGCCTAAAGAAAACGGCGGTACACATGTACGGAGTATATAGCACGCCCGTCGCGTTCGCGTGGCACCCCAGACGGTCGGTCGGTCTGGCACGCCGCTCTCCAAATGGAACGCGGGTCATATTGCGTTTGCACACACATGTTGTCTCCTTTGGGCAGTGAGGTTATGGTTTCTTGTCATGTGGCATTTTTTCCTATTATATGTTATAATCCGGTGCTTCAGATCAAAATGACGACAACTGCGCCTCCGGGGCACGTGCATGAAGACTTCTCGACAGTCATTGACGAGGTCAAGCCGGCTTCGGTAGACAAAAGAAAACTAGTACTCCACTATATAGGCAGGAGCCTCCGCACTTGCTTGCTAGTGTTGCTCTCTTCACATTGTCTCGTCCTCTCTAGATCTAAACACGACAGCGGTGGCCACACACACTCTCTCTCTCTCTCTGCTCACCGCTGGTCACAGATCTAACCGGATCCTCTCCGCCGGGGAAGGGGAGAAGGTGCAATGTTCATGCGGTCGTCCTCAGCGACGGCTCTTACCCACTGCCGGCGCATCCCGATCAGCGTGCCTTGACGTTCTCTCCCAAGCACCGCTGGCTAGGGAGGGCCTCCGACCCCTTCTTCCTCGGTGCCGTAGTGTGGGCAGATCCGGCCTCCCGCCGCCCACCTATCGACATCCCGGCGACCCTCAGGTATAACTTCCTTCGAAACCGGCCTTGCTCTACTTCCCGAGCTCCCGATGTTGCTGCATTTGTATCTTTTACTATTTCCCAGGCCCCCTCATAGGTAGGATCGATCGGCTGTTCGAAAGCCACCTAAATTTTGACTGTTAAGAGGTAAAAGTAGTTCATGCACTCGAATCTAGTACTACTTGGTTCAAACAAGGAAGAAAGGGGGTGGCGGGTGGGAGAAGATCTGTTGCCTGAATCTAGGACTTAGTCGAAAGAGGAAATAATGGGGGTGAAAAGTAGCAGAGACTCGCTATCCAACTGGTCTCTTGGTCTAATAGGGAAATAAAGGGAAACTCGGTACAAACTCAATATAAACCCGATCTATTGGTTGAAAAAGGAAAGACATCATGTTCTGTGTTTGTTTCCCCGAGCCACTCTTACGTAATGCCACTGGTAAAATGTAGCAGTCGCACTGTTAAAAGTAAGGACATGTTAAAACAATGTTATTTTCAATGTAATGCCTCCAGTAATATGAATCAATGGCACTTTTTTTCATGTCCTGCTAAATTTCCTATTAAGATAAGTTGCTTCTTTTCATTAGAAATGAAACTGTCCTGGTCAGCCTACTCTCCCGTGCCCAAATACCGACTCTGTAGCAGCTGTTAATGTAATGTTGCTGGTAAAATGAAGCAATGGCACCATTAAAGTAATGTCGTATTTAACGGTTGTCATAGTTAATCCTAATGCCCATACTAATATCTAGCAATGCTACTGCTTTAGAAATTGCTACTGTCCTTGTAGGATTGCCATTCAGATAAGGAACATGCTTCTTTTCATTTGATGTATGTTTCATCACTTGTTTGTCACCCTCCTTTCCACCTTTTTTTGCAAACAGAGACATACATTTCATGCTTGATCTTAGTTGAACTGCACAAATGATATCCAAATTATAGTTGAACATTCCAGGAGCTTCACAACCAACCTTGATGTTGCTCAATTTTATTGCAAGTAATGAAGACGAAGCTCTGTGGGTTTCGTTTTCTGATGGAAATGGAACCGGGGCTGAAGCCCTTTTCTCAAAAAAATGAAGAAGAAGCTGCTAGCTCATGGGACATTGCTTCATTTTAGGTGAACTGCACCAAAGGGTCCCATGAATTGAATCATTCATGTTGGTGACTGGTGTCATCCCTTCTACGATGGCATTGACTGCAGATATGGTTCCCATCACAAGGTATGTGGATTTTTGGTCTGACTGTTTGCCAAAGATCCTGCATGTTGATTCTGCTCTTGTGCTACTATTTTGGCACTGCCATGATAAAGCAGTAATGTTATTATTTTGCACCTTAATCTAGTGGCCCTATTAATTTGAGGCAATGTTTTGCCACCGCTAGTGCCACATATTTTTTTATATATCGAAAGAGGGGGTTTCCTCGGATTTCATTAAGGAAACCCTACCATAGAGAACCATTATCCGACAACATCTCAGTGTAAACGGGCAGTTATGCAACTACTGTCGGCGTTCTAGGAACGGGGGTCCCCAGACTCACCTGCCTGCGGCCCGCGGCGTGGCTAAGCCAGCAGGCTGTACAGCCCATCTTCATCAACAAGGCATCCAAGACCCTCACGAGGGGCCAAGCCTTGCGAGGCGGACGACGCAAGACCTCCTCAGGAGTGGCCTAGTCAGGCAGGCTCACCAGTAGCAGAGATATCAAGGCGGGGCAGACCTCATGAGGCTCTCGTGACGTGAGCCATGACGATCGACGCCAGGCGGGTGCCAGAGCGCGCAGCGTCCTTGTTTCCTCTTTAGTGCTAAGGAAGCCAGCGCAGGCGAGGAGTACTGAGGCATCAGGCAAAGGTTGCTATATCGGTGCAACGAGACCAAGACCAGAAGGACGGCAAGATGGAGGTCATCGTGGAGCCCAAGACGGCGTCACCACCAGAGCCTTTCGCAGGCGAAGACCGCTTTTGTCAGGATAGCTTGTACTGGCTGTCCCCCTTCAAATTTGCCCGCCGTTGTTGGCTCCCTTCCCGCTCAATATTTGGGAAGAGGACCAGGGCCTATATAAGTAGAGCTAGCCACCACAGTAGGGGGCATCGAGTAGTTCATCCAGCTCTCACCCGCTAAGTCACCAAGCACAAGAACACCTCAACCTCGGGAGGTTGTTCTTCCCGTTGTACTATTCTTCATCAACCCAAGAGGCAATCCACCACCACAATGGAGTAGGGTATTACACCACAACGGTGGCCCGAACCAGTATAAATCTCGTGTCTTTATGTGTTGCGAGTTCGTCGAGTTCGTCCGCGAGATCTTAGCGAGCTAGGGTGTAGATCGGTAGGAGGGAAAGACTTCACGCGCACCCCAGTGTTCGAACCTTAAGGGTTTGCCGGAAGCCCACATCCGACATTTGGCGCGCCAGGTAGAGGTGCGCCGGAGCTCCTCTCCACCAACCTGCGCCCCGCGCCGCCGCACTTCCCCCCATGGCAGGTGCCCCGCCATCCACCTCTGTGGCCGATATCGACAGCGGGGTGTCTGGGTATCGAGCCCTGGCCCCCGCCCTACGGCGAGTGTGGTGGCCAACCAAGTTCAAGCCAGAGATGCTGCCGTGTTACGACGGCGCGGCAGACCCAATGCCATTCCTGCTGGCGTACGAGGAGGCTGTCCTCGAAGCCGGAGGCAACGACAAGATCATGGCCAACTGGTTCCCCATGGCCCTTGCCGGCGAGCCGCGCACCTGGCTGCTCAACCTCCCGGGATCCACGGTGGCCTCTTGGGGGGAACTCCGCGACCTCTTCACCGCTCGCTACGCGGTGCCGGCGCACCACGTAGTCGCGGCCATGCTGGGCCGCTCTCTAGCACCGCCTTCAGGCCGCCACGTCAAGCCGTTCCTCCGTCAGATCGGGGCCACCTCCAAGCACCCGGGGGCTCCGCCGGGTTGGGCTGCGCCAGAGGCCGACCTCACCTTCGACTCAGAAGACCACCCCGACTCCACCGCCGGCTTCAGCATGCTCCCAATGCTCTGCACGCCCACCATCTGCAACGTGGCCATTACCAAGACCCTCAGAGATGGCGGTGCCGGTCTCAACTTGCTCTCCGTAGAAGCCTTCAGCCTTCTTCACGTGCCGCTCGAGCGGCTCAGCCTCAGCAAGCCATTCTCGGGAGTGGGTGGTGGAGCTTCCCACTCTCTGGGGCAGATCCGCCTCCCTATCACCTTCGGCACACGCGACAACTACCACACCGAGCTACTGGACTTCGACATCGCCTGCATCGGTCTCCCGTACAATGCCATCCTCGGGTACCTGGCTCTCGCTCAGTTCATGGCGGCGACTCACCCGGCCTACAACCTCATGAAGATGCCAGGGAGCAAGGGCATCCTCAACATCAAGGGGGACACTAAGGAGGCCGTGACGGCGCTCAGGCTCGCCTTCAAGACCGCGGCAGCAGCACAGCCCGCCGACGCCGGTACCCCCGAGGCCAAGGAGGCCGCGCCTACCAAGAAGAAGAAGCTGTTCACCCAAGACAAGGCGCAAACCAAGCAGGTGCCGGTCAATGAGGACGGGTCTTCAGGAGCCACCTTTACCATAGGAGCCGGCCTTGACCCGGGACAAGAAGAAGCCTTGGTGAGGTTCTTGCGCGCGAACAAGGAGATATTCGCGTGGGAGCCCAATCAGCTGGTAGGGGTCCCGAGGGAGGTGATCCAGCATCATCTAAGGGTACGCCCCAACATACGCCCCGTGAAGCAGCGAGCAAGAAGGCAGTCCACTGAGAAGCAGGCCTTCATCATCCAAGAGACACGCAAGCTGGAGGCGGCAGGTGCCATTCGAGAAGTTCGATATCCCGAATGGCTGGCAAACCCCGTCGTAGTGCCAAAGAAAGGCGGGAAGGAACGGATGTGCATTGACTTCACCAACCTTAATGAAGCCTTCCCCCAAGATCTGTTCCCACTCCCGCGCATCGACCAGATTTTTGACTCCACCGCCGAGTGCGACCTGCTGTGCTTCCTGGATGCATTCTCAGGGTATCATCAGATCAAGATGGCGGTGGAAGATGTGGAGAAGACAGCTTTCCTGACACCATGTGGGGTGTACTGCTACACCTGCATGCCCTTCGGGGTGCGCAACGCGAGCACGACCTTTCAGCGGTTGATGCACATCTCCCTGGGGCGGAAGCTCGGGGGAAACACAGAGGCCTACATCGACGACATAGTGGTAAAGTCTCGCAAGGCGAGGACATTGATTCAAGACTTGGAGACCTTAGAGAGCCTGCGCCAGGTGAACTTGAGGCTTAACCCGGAGAAGTGCGTGTTCGGCGTCCCCTCTGGCAAGCTGCTGGGATTCCACGTATCCCATAGAGGGATCGAGGCGAACCCGGAGAAGATCAAGGCCATCGAGGACTTGAGCCCACCACAGACCCTCAAAGAGATGCAAAAGCTAGCAGGGCGGGTGACCGCATTAGGGCGTTTCATCTCCAAACTGGGAGAGCGCGCCTTACCCTTCTTCAAGCTCATGAAGAAGAAGGGCCCGTTCGAGTGGACCCCGGAGGCTGACCAGGACTTCCGAGACCTCAAGAAATACCTTACCAGCCCCCCGGTGATGGTGGCACCACGGCCTCTCGAGCCCCTGGTACTCTACCTTGCTGCCACCCCGTACTCCACCAGCGCAGAGCTGGTGGCGGTTCGGGAGGAGCACCAAGGCAAGGGCGCGCTGCGCCAAGCCGGAGCTGAAGTGGCGCAGGGTCAGGAAGGCGCAGCAAAGGCATCAGCGGTGGAAGACCAAGCTCGGCAGGGCAACGTCGCAGAAGCTCCTGAGGACAGTCAGGTCTTAGGAACCCCTCCACCTTAGGATATGCCCCAATCTCCGCAGGACTCGAGCCTCGACAGTGTGCCAGCCCTCGCCGAACACCCGGTGTACTTCATTAGCACCGTTCTGCGGGACACGAGCGCACGCTACCCCATGCCCCAGAAACTCCTGCTCGCACTCTTGGTGGCATCATGCAAGCTGCGACACTACTTCCAGGGCCACCCCATCAAGGTTGTCTCAGCCTACCCATTGGAGAGGGTGCTCAGGAGCCTTAACTCAGCCGGAAGGGTCGCTGAGTGGAACATCGAGTTGCAAGCATTCCAGTTGGAGTTCAGCACTACCAGGGTCATCAAGGGGGCCGCGCTCGCTGACTTTGTGGCAGAATGGACGGATGCCCCAACACTTGAGGAAGGAGAAGACCGGTCCACCTCCCCAGGGAGCGATGCTCTAGACGGCTGGGTCATGTATTTCAATGGCGCCTTCGTGCACCAGGGCGCGGGGGCTAGAGCAGTGCTCATCTCGCCCACTCAGGACAAGCTCTACTACGCCGTGCAACTCTGCTTTCAGCACGGCGAGAAGGTCTCCAACAATATCGCAGAATACGAAGGGCTCATAGCTGGCCTGAAGGCTGCGGCAGCTCTAGGGGTGAAGCACCTTACCGTCAGAGGCGACTCACAACTCCTCGTCAAATTCTCCAACAAGGTGTACGAGCCGAAGGATGAGCATATGGAGGCCTACCTCGCGGAGGTGCGCAAGATGGAAAAACAGTTCTCGGGCCTGGAGCTGCAGCATGTGCCCCGGGGCACCAACAAGGAAGCCGACGACATCGCCAGGAGAGCATCCAAGCGGCAACCGCAAGAGCCCAGTGTCTTTGAGGAGCAGCTCTTCAAGCCATCAGCTACACCACCTCTCTCAAGCACGACTCGGCCTCGGGAGGAGCTCCCACAGCCTCCAGTCACGGGAGCCACAGCCTGTGGCCCGACCTCAGGAGCTCGGCTACTATTTGCGCTCGAGCCCCAGGAGGAATGCTGGACCAAGGAGTTCAAGGAGTACCTGACGCACGGGACGCTGCCGGAGAAGGAAGAGGACGCGGAGCGCGTGGCCCGGCAAGCCACGACATACTGTATCCAAGACGGCGAGTTATACAGGAAACGTCCGAACGATGTCACGCTGCGCTGCATCTCTAGTGATCAAGGAAGGGAGTTGCTGATTGACATACACGGCGGGGACTGCGGACACCACTCGTCGTCACGGACCCTAGTCGGCAAGGTATTCCGCAGTGGATTCTACTGGCCTACAGCACTCGACGACGCAGCCGAGCTGGTGAAGTCCTGCGAAGCTTGCCAATTCCATGCCAAGCAAATCCATCAGCCTGATCAGGGCCTCCAAACCATCCCGCTCACATGGTCGTTCGCGGTCTGGGGGCTGGACATCTTAGGCCCGTTCCCTCGGGCGCCAGGGGGCTACCGCTATCTCTACGTCGCCATCGACAAGTTCGCCAAGTGGGCGGAAGTGGAAGCCGTCCGTACCATCCTAGCCGGCTCTGCTGTCAAGTTCATCAAGGGCCTCGTGAGCCGCTTCGGGGTCCCCAACCGCATCATCACAGATAATGGTTCGCAGGTTACTAGCAACCTCTTCAAAACCTACTATGCTAACCTTGGAACGTAGATCTGCTACGCTTCGGTGGCCCACCCCAGGAGTAATGGTCAGGCCGAACGCGCTAACGCGGAGGTCCTGAGGGGCCTCAAGACCAGGACCTTTAAGAAGAAGCTGGATGCCTGCAGCAGGGGCTGGCACGACGAGCTCCAGTCCGTGCTGTGGTCCATCCCCACCACCGCCACCAAGCCAACGGGCGAGACTCCATTCTTCCTCGTCTACGGAGCTGAAGCAGTCCTTCCTCACAAGGTCAAGCATCGCTCCGCATGGGTCCTGGCATTCGACGAAATGCAGCAGGACCCCACGCGGGGGATCGATCTCGTGCTCGGGGAGGAACGTCGTTGTGAAGCTGCACTGAGGGCGGCAAGGTACCAGCAAGCGCTGCGGCGATACCACTGCCGCAACATCCGCTCCAAGACACTCGAGACGGGTGACCTAGTCCTGAGGCGGGTCCTCTCCAGGGAAGGGCTGCATAAGCTTTCACCAATGTGGGAGGGCCTGTTCAAGGTCGCCCACATCTCCAGGCCTGGCACCGTGCGCCTGGAGACACAAGACGGAGTGCCTATCCAAAACGCCTGGAACATCCAGCACCTCCGGAAGTTCTACCCACGAAGCAAGGCTCAGAGCCAGTGAAGAAAGGCCCAGAGCCTGTGAAGAAGGCCCGGTACCTGTGAAGAATCGCCGCCCATGACACTCTCACGTAATAATGAGTTGGGGCTGTACACGCCCCGGAGTCTCAGGAGCGCCGGCCTCAGGCCCTGGGGCTCCCACCCACGCCTAGTGGCAGCGCTTAGCTCCGCGCTGGTGAGAAGACTTGAAGACTAGATTAGGTGCCGGACACGGCTTTTCATTTGCTTTCCATAGTTGGCTCGCTTTTCCTTAATCGAAGTTTGTTTTTGGCGTTCCTTGTTGATTTGATTCCCTCGCCTCTCACCGCATTTTTCCAGCTCGGGTTTGCTCGTGTTCTCTCTCTCGCATACCTCACGAGGGGGCTAGGCAGGTGCCCTCACGAGCATTTTTCTCCTCTCTGCCTTCTCGCGAGCCACCCTCGTTCGAGCCCAAAAGCTGGCGCACCTCTCCTAGTCCGTGCCCCTCGGGTACCGCGATACAAAGCGCTAGGTCAGGGCCTGGGTGAACGGCAAATCTTTTAACGCACTTCCTAACGAATTTTCGCAGTCCCTGAGAAAATGCAGGACGCCAAGGCAAGATGGACACGAGGAAACGAACACCTCGTGAGGAAGGGGGCGTCCTGAATATACCAGGTTAAGTTATCTTTGCGCAAAATAACAACACGGCATGGGAACAACACGCATGGTACAATAACCGAGGAACCATAGTTCGATACACGCCCCCCTGGGCCCATACTAGTTTCATTCTTGATGCAGGAAAAGGAGTAAAACAAAAGTAGCGTTGCAGCGATCCGCGGAGGCAGGCCCCTAGCGGCACCCCGAGCCAAGCCGGATCGTTCCTCGCGCTTCACGGAGGCGCGACGACGAGATGACCCACTGCCACCTTCAAAGCGGGCGCGGCGGCACAGCGGCTGGACGTAGCCGCCACTGCTGGAGCTGTCGCCGGAGGAAGAGCTGCCGTAGCTGGACGAGACACGGTCGCCGCCGAGGGCAGGCTCGCCCTCATCCTCGTCGCGACCGTCAGCAAGGCCGAGCACCTCCTCACTGTCGTTTGCCTCGGGACAGCACCCGACGCGGCGACCATCTTCCCCAAATACCCTCACATAGAGGGTCGACCCACCATCGTACTTGAAGTGGAGGGTGCACCGCCTGCCCAGGCCGCGCGCGCGGGCGAACGTCTGCCAGCCGCGGGCCAGGGCTGTGTTGCCCGCGGAGGAAGTCTCGACCGCAACCCAAGAGGCCTTGCTGCAGCAACCATCCGCCTGCATCCAGAGTCCACCTAGACTAGTGGCCGGCAGTTCGCCGGCGAAGAAGCGCGGAAGTTGGAGCCAGTTGCCGGCCAGGTTCTCCGAGCAGACGACAAACTCCGGCGACACCTCCGCCATCTGGAAGCGCGGACGTGGGGGCCGCACCACCATAGCATGCCTCCCCTCGTCAACTGGACCGCCATGGCTGGGACGACCCCCTCCGCATGCCGCGGCGCCGCTACGACAGTGGGCCACGGCGGGGGGCACGACGTGCTTGCGCGGACGGCCGCGTCCGCGCTTGGGCGCCGGGGAGCCGGATCCCTCGCGAGGGGCCTTTCCCTTCTCGGCGGCAGAGAACTTCCTTCGTGGCGCCATTGGTGGCACGGCAAGCAATGGAGCGAGGAGGAAGAAGCAAGCGAGCAAGGAAGAGATGGGCGACGGGGGCTCCGCCCCGTCCCCATTTATAGCAAGAGAAGGCCAACTGGCGCCTCCCACGATCGCAGGTAATGATGGTTTTCCATGCATGTCGCAGGGACTTGTCAAGTCGAGCAGTTGCCGAGGCAGCGTGGGGAAGCGGAGACGCCCACGTCCAATCAACTGCCATGCGTCAACCGAGGCCGCAGGCTTTTGGGGCCCGCGGTGCTCCGTACTTGACCCTTGGCTTCACCATGAAGCCAAGCCTGAGCGCACCTTGGGCCCGGGGGCTACTGTCGGTGTTTTGGGAATGGGGGTCCCCAGACTCGCCTGCCTGCGGCCCGCGGCGTGGCTAAGCCAGCAGGTCGTATGGCCCATCTTCATCAACAAGGCATCCAAGACCCTCGCGAGGGGCCAAGCCTCGCGAGGCGGATGATGCAAGACCTCCTCAGGAGTGGCCTAGTCAGGCAGGCTCACGAGGAGGTGAGATATCAAGGCGGTGCAGACCTCACGAGACTCTCGTGACGTGAACCATGGCGAAGGACGCCAGGCGGGCTCCAGGCGGGCACTACAGCGTGCAGCGTCCTTGTTTACTCTTTGTTGCTAAGGAAACCAGCGCAGGCGAGGAGTACCGAGGCATCAGGCAAAGGTTGCCATATCGGTGCAACGAGACCAAGACCAGAAGGACGGCAAGACGGAGGTCATCGTGGAGCCCAAGACAGCGTCACCACCAGAGCCTTTCGCAGGCGAAGACCGCTTTTGTCATGATAGCTTGTACTGGTTGTCCCCCTTCAAATTTGCCCGCCGTTGATGGCTCCCTTCCCGCTCAATATTTGGGTAGAGGACCAGGGCCTATATAAGTAGAGCTAGCCACCACAGTAGGGGGCATCAAGCAGTTCATCCAGCTCTTGCCCGCTAAGTCACCAAGCACAAGAACACCTCAACCTCAGGAGGTGTTCTTTCCGTTGTACTGTTCTTCATCAGCCCAAGAGGCAATCCACCACCACACTGGAGTAGGGTATTACACCACAACGGTGGCCTGAACCATTATAAATCTCGTGTCTTTCTGTGTTGCGAGTTCGTCGAGTTTGTCCGCGAGATCATAGCGAGCTAGGGTGTAGATCGGTAGGAGGGAAAGGCTTCGCGCGCACCCCAGTGTTTGAACCTTAAGGGTTTGCCAGAACCCCACATCCGACAACTACTACTAGACCGGACTGAGTACTAGCAAGAGAGAGGTTCGCCAGATAAGCTAGGCAGGTAGGGGGACGCAGCACCAGCTCGACCAAGTTTGGATTACAACCCAAATGCTACCACAGAAACATCCAGGGGGAGATAGAGCCAGCTTCAGCATCCCAGTCTAAGCACCCCCGGCCTCCATCCTTGCGACGCACGGTACACCTCGTTTGCCACCTGCTCAACCCTAGTGCCACTTGTAAAATGAAGTAATAATACAGTTAAAATAGAGCGAGTGTCCTCTCTATCATTTCATTTCCAATGTAGATAAACAAAGTGCTTCTCTTTGTTAGTATATGTTTCATCAACTAGTCCCATTGTTAATGTTTAAGCGTTTTTGCAAACTGGGGTGCTTAATTTTAGTTGATCTGCACAACAATAAAGATTGGAATGTCTCAAGGCCCCTCCTTGTACTACCGCTGTACACTGATGTTCATCACTGGCAGAAGGTGTATCGGGGAGACTTGGGTCGATTACTCGATTTCTAGTATGAGGCGTCGCAGGGCCCATCTCGCCCTCGCAGCATGGCATACTATGATACTATCGCAATATTTTCTTCTATTTATTACTGTATGTTTCATCAACTAGTGCCATTATAATGTAACCACGCTTTTTCATTATCTGTGCAAACATGGTTATTCAGCTGCATTTTGGTGGAACTGCACAAATGTACGGATGGAACCGGCATATATGCAGGGTGCGAGGTGCCAAGTAAAAATTACCGACACCAACCCTGCTCCATCTAAGCATTGGCATCCACCACGACCAGCGGCATGTGTGGCACTCACTGTGGACAGATCTTTCTCGGCAGCAAATCCTCTAACCTAATACTAGTAGCTTAGACTTCAAAAAAAATACTAGTAGCTTATATTGGCAGTTTTCTAGGGAGTACTCTTTTCTGAAAGAAGCACCAATCTATTTTTATTTATTGTACACAGTGTCACAACTTTGACCCAAAGGGCCAGAGCTATTTTAGGGTGATTGGCGTAGTACTCGGAGACTGATGGTAAGCATGATTTTTATTAGCTGTCACACTGATTGTAAGCATGAGCAGATGGAAGATTAGGTTAGTGCGAAGCTTACCTTAAACCCTACCGACGCTGTTGAAATGAGGCGAGCGTCGAGGGAACCGTGGAGAACAGCGGGGAAGCGACGTCGCGCCATCCGTCCTCCTCTTGTGGTGGTAGAACGAATACGCATGTGGCTCTGGCTGGCTCTGCACCCTCACGAACGGCACACCGTACTCGATAGATTCGTTATCCTCTAGGTGCTCGACCTTTGACCTGTATGCCCACCACCTCCGCCTGACATTCGCCTCAGGCGAATCTGTCTGCTCCATCACCTAGAGGAGATACTCGATGAACTCGAAGGACTACGGCGTGACTGCCGCCGAGGAGTACATCGCCGCCCTTATCGCCGCCTTCTCGCTCTTTCGCATACATTGCCACATGGCCCTCACCGTCCTCAAAATCTCCCACTCATTGTCAAACCAAGTAAGGATCTCCTTCAACCTGGCTAACTTTGCCTGGTCGCCCGCGGCGATTTGCCTGATTCGCTGTTGCATCCTCTCCATAGATGTCCTTCCGAGTGGTCTGGTGCTATCTTTGGAAGATGGGAGGAGAGACATGGTCTTGCAATAGAGAAGAGGGAGAGGCGAGACGGTGGTTTTGTATGGAGATGATGGAGAGGAGGTTTTGCAATGGAGAAGAGGGAGAGGTGAGACCATGGTTTTGGAATGGAGGTGATGTGGAGGAGAGGGGGTGGTTTTGCAATGGAGAAGAGGGAGAGGCGAGACGGTGGTTTTGGAATGGAGATGGAGAGCAGAGGAGGTGGTTTTGCAATGGAGAAGAGGGAGAGGAGCATGCGGCAGCGATTTAGGATTGGACGAGAGGGCCGGCGCGCTGTGGCTGGATCAAAAACAAAATCAATTTACCTTCAATTAAGAAAGCGACCCCACATTAACTAGTCTCCCTTTTATTCTGGGTCATAATTGACCATGATTTTCACAAATAAAATATATGTTATACATTGCAAAAATAATATAATTTGAAAGTACATTCAGATACGAACCAAACGATACAATTTTTGGTGACATGCATTCACATTTTGCTTGTCAAATACAATACGTGGTCAAACTTTGACCCAAAATACGCAAAACAAAAAAATACTTCCAAGACCAGAGCCGCTCCTCACCTCTTAAACCACCGCCGCTCCTCTCCTGTTCCAATCGAAATCCAGCACTGCTCCTCTCCTCTTCCATTTCAAAACCACCGCCCCTCCTCTCCTGTTCCAATCCGAAACCAGCGTCGCTCCTCTCCCGTTCTAATCCAAAACCAGCGCTACTCCTCTCCTCTTCCATTCAAAAACCACCGCCGGCAAGTGAAGGTCCTGTGGAGAAGTAGATCGATGGAGGAGTTCAACCGATACATGAGGATCGCAGACGCCGACCCTGTGAAGCTAGCTAGGATGTTGGAGATACAGTCTTGGTTTGACAACAAGGACCAACTAGCGGCGACGGCGACACCCATGGCGAAATATCTGCAAGAGAGTGAAAAGGCGGCGATACTCCCGAAGGGAGTCGCGCGGGAGTACATAGAGCTGCTCCTCTGGGCCATGGAGCAAACAGATTCACCGAATCCGATCGTGAGTGAGCGGTGGTGGGAGTATCGATCCCAGATGGAGCGTCCACCAGAGATTGAAGGATCGAGCATCTACAGGGTGCCATTTGTGAAGGTGTCATGCCAGAGCGAGCCGGTGGAGTCTTCGTCGACCGAACCCAACTATAAGAGGAGAAAAGCAGTTGGCCCGATGATGCTTCCCCGCCATCCTCTCCCTCGCCGTTCACATCGTCTCACAGGGCGGCTGTCTGCCACCGAGGAATAGGAGGGGACTGCCCCCTCCAGCCCAATAGTCGGGCAGGTTGTGAATTGTCAGGACGAGCTTAGGGTTGTCAGTATTTGTAGGTTGTGAATTGTGTTTTGTGTTGTGTATTTTGAGAGTACTTTTAGATATGAATGTCTTTTGAATTTCAGATTCGCAGTATTGAGCTTATGAAGTATTTTATGAATTCTAGAGATCTATTTTTAGCACTTAAAAAATGTGGTTTCATAGGAGTATAAAAGTGCAGACAATGTGATTCTCAGAGAAGAAACTGCAAGTTTCAGTTTCAGATAAGAAACTGCAAGTTCAGTTTTAGATAAGAAACTGTAACTTTTAGAGGCAGAGCATTTATATTAACACGGCCTTTTCAAACAGCGTTAACATCATGTTGGAAGTTTTATTCATGGTCGAAAATGGAACTACCAGCCAGTTAACATCATCCTGATCAACATTCATGCATAGCACATCTTCATATGATGCACAGTCAAAAAGGTATGCTATTTTAAAAAATTTGGAGATATTTTCCCTGCATCAGGTGGAATCGAACCCGGGCGACAGACCTGTCGCCTGTCGGGTAGTGTCACTTGGCCACTAGGCTAGTTCAGTACTATCGTTACAAATAGGGCACTGCCTCAGGTTGTCCGATCTCCTCCTACGCCTTTGTGCGCTCGCCGCGGCGCCGCTGTCTGCCGTTGAGAACATGCTGAACAAACGAGAGGAATCTGGAGAGGACTGTACATGGAGAGGCGGACAGTCGAGACCCACCAGGTCTATGGCCGTACGCAAGCAAGTGCCTCATCGAAAAATACATCCTCCTAATGCTATACTGACGTTGGGGCCCACGGGTTTGTCAACATAGTTACATTTTTTTAGGTGCTTCAATGTAGTTACTATAGGAGATAAATTCACAACGAAGTCGTGGATCCGGCAGGTATCATTTATTATCACTAGGGTAGCAAGTATCAGCTGGGTTTTGGGCTGCCCCATCTAGGCTTTCTTTTTTAACATGCGCAGCCCACGACATGCCTGTTTGTAATTTTTTGACGGCCGTCATGTATCGACCGGCCTATGGACCTCCCATCTGAGGTTTTATTTTTCCTGAAACATCGGCAGCCCAATTTATGTATTTTTTTTGAAGAAAACACAAAGGTCTGTTCTATTTTTCTATATAAGAATACGAACGCTTGGTCCAACTTATGTTTCCCTTCTAACTATATTATATATATTTAAATTATTTTATATGTTATTATATATTATTGTTATTGTCATCATATATTTAACAGATACTTACATATGTAAGAAAACAATATCCCACATCTTATTAACTTATAAAAATAATTTCTTAACAATAAAATCCTGGATTTTTTTGGCAACGAAAATCCTGGTGATTGTGTACAAAAGCTTGGTAAGATTTAAGGACCAACGTAACAATAAATCACTTATTATTTAAATATATTTACAACAAAATGCTCAGCCCCGTTTATTTTTTGACAACATTGCTGTGCCCAACCCAACATTATAATTAGAATCAACCTAGCAAAATCGTGTATATCGAGAAAGTGCAAATGGCCTGTAACTTTTTAGAAAAAAATAAATGGGCCGCATGGACGCTACATTATTTGTTCACCCAGCCCAGCAAATGGACTGTAATTCTAGAAAAAGAGATCAAATTGACTGTAAATTCTGAAAAAATGGGTTGAATACGTGCCACATTTTTGGAGGCTGAAATGTGGGCCAATAGGTCAAAGCCAACGCAAGTCGTTGTCAACTTAGTCAACAAATGATTCTGACATCGTTAGCCGTTGGATTTACATCCAACGACCGGCATCCATCTTCAATCTCTCGTCTTCTTCCGCAAGCGCCGCCGGGACCACCTGCTCCCGCCTCCTACTGCTAGCAGCTGTGCTTAGCACGCTTCGCTGTGAAGCGCTACCCCACCGTTGGCTAGGCCATCCCTCCACCCCTCCTATTCTTCTCCACCAACTTCCGAACCACGCCGCACCAGAACCAGTTAACCCTCGTACACCTCTCCATCTGCGACTCTACTCCCGCATCTTCCCATCTCCGGCTCGTTGCTGTCCGCGGCCTCGCCGTTGTCCACCACCTTGGATGCTCTCGGCGCAGAGTGGTCAACGTGGTCAACGAACGACATCCATCAGAAGTAGACTGTGCGTGGAGAGGCTGACAGCTGGGTCCACGGCCGCACGCAAGGAAATACCTCCTTATTACGCGCAAAATAATGATTCCTCCACCTGACAGCTGGGAACCACCGGAAGGGCCTCTATATATCGCGAAAAAACATTCCACCCGCTGACAGGTCGGACCCACCAGCTATATCTTCGCATGCAAGGAAATGCCTCCTTATTACGCACAAAAAAATGAATACCCCCTGCTAGCTGGGACCCACCATAGTGGGAGACTGACTTGTGGGCCTACTAAGTTGACAGGGACGGAGGGCTTTGTCAACAGAGTCAATATGAATGATTCTAGCTCCAGTGACCATACGATGTCCATCCAACGGCCCTAGTGCTTATTCGACCTCTGGTCTTCTTGCTCCAACCGCCCAAACCAGCGCCGGTCGTGCTGCGTGCTCCTGCCTCCCATGGCCGACTGTGATGCCGCGGAGGCCTCACCGCCCCCTACTACTCCCACCGCTGGCCTGGCCATCCCTCTACTCACCACACCCCCTGTTATTCTGCGGCGACGGCAGCCTCACACCGCAGGCAAACAACTGAACCCTCGTACTCCTCTCCGCGTGGGCAACCACTGCCGCATCTTCCCCGGCTCCACATCGTCCCCTTCCTAGGCCTCGCCGTCGTCCACCGCCCTGGTGCTATCGGTGCGGCGTGGTCAACGTGGTCAAGGAATGACTTCCATCAGAAGAGTACTGTACGTGGAGAGGCTGACAGTTGGGTCCACGGCCGCAGCAAGGAAGTGCCTCCTTATTATGCAGAAAATAATGATTCCTTCACCTGACAGCAGGGATCCACCGAACGGGCCACCGTATTTCATGAAAAAAATGTTTCCCCCCTGACTGCTAGGACCCACCAGCTACATCTTCGCATGGAAGGTAGTGCCTCCCACCTGGTCGAAGCGTATGTAGCGTTGTCATTCTGGTCGCGAACATGTACGTACATACTGGTCGATGTAGAGGCGCGCACGTGTCGTAGTAGAGGCGCGCATGTGTCGTAGTAGAGGTGCGCACGTAGCATGTACACGTACGTATAGTGGCCAGGGTGGAAGAAAGAAAATACGGCCACGTACATACATATGGGCGGGGTCTCGAACACCTACTCCAACATACGTACGGCCAGGGCTCGTGTACATGGCTGGGTCGGAACGGAGAAGCTGCGTCGTCGTCATGATCATGGGGAGGCAACCGGCTGGGTCGGAACCGAATGCGTCGTCGTGTTCATCGGGAGCCAACCGGCTTGGATGGAACAGCCGATGGAAACGAGGCCTGGCATACTTCAAAATGGAGGAAAAGGCCTTGTGTTTGACCGGCCACGGTTGAAACGGGATCCTGTTCATCGGGAGGGGTCTGGCGTACCGCAAAACGGAGGAAACGGACCTCCTACAGTCGAAACGAGGTCCTGTTGATCGGGAGGGGTGTGGCGTACCACAAAACAGACAAAACAGACTTGTGTTGGAGCGCTATGGTCGAAACGGGGGTCCTGTTCATCGGGAGGGTATGTGGCGTACCGCAAAACGGGACTCCACGAGATACTGTTCATCTCCACCGTCGACCTCCTCCAGCCTCCATGGGCTCCTGTTCATCCACCATCGACCTCCTCCGGCCTCCACCTGCGATTATTCATCCACGGGCTCCTGTTCATCCAACCTCCACTGCGCGCTCCTCCACCGGCTACTATTCAATCAGCCCTCTTGACGGGGTCCTGTTCATCCACGCCTCCACGGTCTACTGTTCATTCAGCCCTCCACCGGCTACTGTTCAACCAACCCTCCACCGGCTACTGTTCATCCAGCCCTCCACGGGGTCCTGTTCATCCACCAGCTCTGTTGATCGGGGTACTGTTCATCCAGCGGCAATGGCCTCTACTACCACGGGGTCCTGTTCATCCAACCCCCCACCGGGAACTGTTCATCCAAAGCCCCCAACAACGCTCACTGTTCATCCAGAGGCAGCATCGATTGGCTTCAGTTAGCAACAGTAGCGAAGGAATCACTCGGGTTCAGTTAACAGCAAGGGATTGATCGATCGCTCGGGTTCAATAACGCGTAGCCTATCGTGCAATCGCTCGGGTTCAGTTAGAGCCCAACGCCTCGCTCGGGTTCAGTTAGAACCCAACGCCTCGCACACACGCGCATACATATGAGAGAAACGCGCATCGCTCGGCCCCTGACCACCCACCGTAACTAGGAACTCCCCGATATTTTCCTCGCCCTCGCTTCTACCACGGTTTTTTCCTTCATGGACGGCCCAAGGAATGTCATGCAGCTGCGTCTCCGGGCCGCCCAGGACGAAAAGCCCATTTCCTGTCATGATTTTTTGTCATAGAAGTAGGACCCCACCACATCTATGATGATACCGGGTTTTGTCACAATTATCGTCATAGAAGTGTCTTAAGTATGATAGAAAAAAAATTTGTTCGGCCCAAAATGTCACGGATGTGTCTTTTTTTTGTAGTGTCCCCATCCTCCCTCAGGCCAGGCCGCCGACGAGGTCCAATGTCGGGGTCCGGCGGCAGTGGTGGGGGGCGTGGGTCGCCAAGATTACGGATCGGGAGACCCACACCCGCCGGTGGCTCGGTAGCTTCCACACGGCCGAGCTCGCGGCCATGGAGTACGACCACTGGCAGGTCCGCTACCACGGCTCGACGGCTAGGCTCAATTTGACCTTCAGCACATGTCTGGTCGACCTCGTTCCGCCGGAGCCAGGGGTAGTGAGCTCGGCTATGGCGCGAGAGGACCGCGAGGTATGGCAGTACATTGAGGCCGAGGCCACCGACGAGGCCTACATGCAAGAGCTCCGCCAGCAGCACCCGAAGCTCATGGAGGCGGAGTGGGTGATCTTTTCTGGCGTGGAGGGCGATGAGGTTATCGTGCTCTCCTCCGATAACAAGGTTGAAGGCGGCGAGAACGATGGCACGGAGGGCGTCGAGGTGGGCGGCGAGGACGAGGAGATCGACATCGACAAGTGGAGGAGTGTCTTCCCCAACGACCCCGACGACGGCACCGGCCCAGACCCGGCTTGCGGCACACCGTACCTGACAAGGAAGGATTGGCTTGACCTCCACATCGACCGAATGTAGTTTAGCTTAGTTTAAATTTATGTTTTATGTTCGGTTATGAAAAATTATCTATGTTTAGGTTTGAATGCATGCTACTTTTGGTTGAACCTTGTCGGTGGAAACGACACCTATGGGATCACGGGGATCCCTTCTACGGTCGGTGGGCGCGGGGCTGTGGAAAGAGCGGTTTTAAGAGATCAAAACGGGAAATTTATCCAGGTTCGGGCCGCTAGTGATGCGTAATACCCTACTCCTGCTGGCTTGTGTTTGTCTGGTGTTCTTGGACTAGCTACAAAGCGTGCAGGGTCCAAAAAGTCTGAATCCTCTCTCAGTATGCCGCGGGCCTCCTTTTATAGTCAAAGGGGCCGCCACAGTGGCACACAGGAGGTGGAAAGTTGTACAGTAGTCGAGTTTATCTCTGGCACCGTAGGACAAAACTCATTAAATGCGCTACTTAGGTGTCCTCTTACTTTATCGGGGACGGCAACGAGGCCGATCCCGTCCGTCGCTGCTTCGCCTTGCTCCGACACGTGTCCAGGCCAACGAGGCATGCAGTGCCATGTAGGCTGGCACGCTGCTGAGCTGGTGTGGTGGCAGGGTCTTCATGAAGATCCGCCTGCCACCACGTAGGTGCTTGACTAGTTGGCTTAGGAGCCACGTACTGCCAAGTGGGTACCTGCTTAGTTGGTGGGCGGCCGCTGAGCTGGGCCGGCGACAGGGCGGCAAGGCCTTGTCGCGGTCTTGCTGATATTCCCGGCAAGGGTCTTGCCGGGGCCTTGTGGGCGCCCTTGGCAAGAGTGTTGCCGGGGCCTCGTGGGCGTCCTCGGCAAGGAGTCTCGCTGTTGTATTGTTTTCTGGTTCCTACCTAGGCCTCGCAGGCCCTTTGTCTTCAAAAAGATCTGCATGCCACCATGGAGCCGCCTCGAGCCTTGGTTCCAATGTGGTTGATGGCGTCGGAACTTTTAGACTCAAGGGTGGCGGCCCTGTTGGTGTTGGGCAAGTTGCCCCGGCAAGGCTCTTGCCGGGGCCGTGAAGGCCGCCCCGGCAAGGGCCTTGCCGGAGGAGTTTCACCTTGCCCCTCTGCTCTTCATGCTTCTGGTCTTGAGCACGGCTCTGTTAGTCTTGTGACTTGGCTTCCTCTTCTGTCCCGCCAAGTGCGGCTGTGGGTGCGTGGCTGCGACTGCCCGCGCACAAGTAAAGGTTTGCAAAAAGGACACCTACTTTTGTACACAGACAGGAGCCCCCGGGCCTGGGCAACATATAAGCGCAGAGCGTTATTGGGCCAGGCCCAGAACGGTCCGCGGGTGCGCGCGCGGCGGAGTTTTATCGCCGTAACTCCCCCGCCAGTTGTGCTTCCCCATGATCTGCGTTGAATGCGTGATGTGGGGGTCATGCATGGGGCGGTTGCAGCACGCCTGCGTCACATCGTGGTAAATGGTAAAGAGGCGGCCCATGCCTTCCCCATAAAAAGGAGAGACCGCAGGCGCGCTTTACCCCCTGTGCCTTCTCCAATGTCGGAACCGCCGCTCCCTTCTTCCTCCTCAAGCTCTTGCCTTTGCTCGCCGCCGCTGCGCCCTCATTGCCCTTAATCCTCCATCCCCTCTTGGTCGCCATGGCGCCCAAGACAGGCAAAGGCAAAGGGGTGGCCAAGGACGGCGTGGAGAAAGAGGCGCCGGAGAGCGAGTTGGCGGTGCTGCGGATGCAGCACGCCTATTTCCCCTCGACGGTCGATGCAGTCCATCTCAGGGACTACTTCAAGCACCTGTGGGGGAGGGAGACGACGGGGCACCCTGCCACGCACATCGTCCCTGCCGATTTCACCAAGGCCGGCCCAAATCGGTACCCCTTCTTCGTCGATTACTTTTCTTGCGGGCTCTGCCCCCCTTTCTCTAATTCTTCAACGACATCATGCACACCTACGGCTTTCACCTCCTCGACTTTACGCCGAATGCCGTGGCGTGCATGGCCTTCCTCACCCAGCTTTGCGAGGGCTTTGCCGGAGTGCTCCCCAGCATGGCGCTCTTCGCCACTACTTCTATCCTCGCATCCAACCAGGGGACGCCATTTCTGGGTGCATCACCTGGATCCCGAGGACCCAGGAGAAGGGCACATACCCGGAGGGTGCCCAGAAGGAGAGGTGGGATGAGTGGCGGGGCTGGTGGCTCTAGATCAGGGAGGAGGATCCGCAGGAGTTCTGCCAAGTTCGTCAAAGCCCGCCGACCCGCCGCAAGGACTGGAGCGACCTCGACGCCAACGACAAGAAGCTCACGGTCGCCACGACCAGGATCCATCGCCTTACCATGGCCAGGCTCACCCTTGAGATGATTGGGGCCGATTTCATCCGTCGCTGAATCGCCCGGCTGCACAACAAGGGGAGGCCGGTCTGGGACTTCAGGAATGCGGCCGACGTCATGAGGCTCCGCCTTGGCCTGAAGCATAATTTCACGGTGTTGGGGCATGCCCATTTTTGCCAAAGGCTCTTCTAGCTCAACATGGATGACGACGGCTGTGCTGAGAGGACCGGCAGGGCCGCGAAGGCCGGCAAGGCCGTCAAGGGGCCCCTGTTTGGGTTGCTGGCGGGAGTGGTCCCGCTAAGCAACAACTCTCGCCGGTCCGCTATCATTGCCATGATGCCGTACTTCAACGCGGACGACCTCAACCTGGCCTGGGGCGAGCCGCCAGCAGAGAAGCTGCAGGAGTTTTTTGACAACTTGTCGGAGGGCTATGTCCGCAACGAGCCGCTGCTCATCCGCGGCACCACCAAGGAGGATCTGGACTATATCGCCACCTGGGCGGCGGAGGCGGTGCTTGCCAAGGAGGCCGGCAGCGCCGACGCCGTGGAGGACGAGGCCGACGCGGCCGCGGAGGAGAAGGAGCTCGCCCAGTGGGCGGAGTCTGCCGGGGAGGCCAGCGGCGCCGGCGCCGGGGCCCCCCTTATTGAAGACGCGGGCGACGAGTCGCCCGAATAGGAAGCCAAAGCGGACGACCCTCCGTCCGCGGGGAAGAAGCGCGTCTACGGCGGGCCAGCTCCGGTGAGCTGGTCCGGCCCGGCAGGACCACGCAGCGGCAACCGGCTCAGGAGCAGCGTGCGCTAGACGAGGGCGATGAAGGCCGCGGCAGCAAAGAAGATGGTGAAGGCCGCGGTGGCGAAGAAGACGCCGAGTATGTCCTCCTCGTCCAAGCGGCGCCGGACCTCATCTCCTTCTCCCCTCCCTCGGATAGCACCGTGGAGGCCGAATTCGACCTCGGATCTTTTAGCCCGAAGAGGAAGAGGAAGCAAGTGGAGGAAGAGTACGTATTTCGCCCCCATCATCTCCTGACCTTACACCTGTGTTATCCTCGTTTGATTTGATTTTATCTTCACAAGGACACGGAGAAGCTGGCCCAGAGGGTGGCGAAGACGGCCAAGGCCTTGACGGGCGACAAGCCCCCGGCAGGTACTTCGCGTACGCCGGTGTTGGTGGACAGCAGCACCCGACGCAGACCCCGCTTCAGCCCCCAGCATAAGTTCATCACTCACTCCTTCACCGATGAGCATTGGGGTGTGAATTCTTGATGCTGACCTTGCTGGGTTTGCAGGAGGAGAACGACAGCAGGAGGAGCCGCCGAGGGCCACTCCCAACACGCCGCCCCCCTCGACTACGCCGCCCAGAGGGGCGTCCCCTGCAAGGGCATCCACCACCGAGCCCACGCATATGGAGGAGGAGGCGAGCTTGGGTGCCGGTGGTTCTGCCCAGGCAACGAGTGCTGGCAGGGAGGGCGCCACTTCTTCCCAGCCCAGTGCGGGTAAGTTTTTTGCTTCCCGTCCCTGTTCTTTCTTCTTCTTTTTGAACCTTGATCTTGGCCCCGTCTCATTCCCCTTCTTGGTATCCAGACCCTTCCTCGACGAACCGGGAGGATATTGACACCGTCATCGAGGAGGTTGCCAAGGATGCCGAGGCCGAGGCCGACAAGATTGTCGCCGAGGAGGCCGCCAAGACCGCCGCTGAGGAGGCCGCCAAGGGGCCTGCCGGGGAGACCGGCAAGGCCGCTGCCGAGGAGGCCGGCAAGGGGCCTGCCGGGGAGGGGGTGGTTGACGACCAACCTTCCTCCTCCGCTGCCTCTAGCTCGGGCAAGTACTTGAAGGTGGGCGAGGACCTGTTCGTCCACCTCCCAGGGACGGCGAGCACCAGGGCGCCAACCGAGGGGGAGGTGTTTGACGACGAGGCGCTCGCCACCACCGGGCTTCAGGTTGTTGATGAACCGAGCGCCGGCGGTGGCGGTTCCCAAGAGGAGCAGCTTCTTCAGGCCATGAGCATCAACTTCCAGAAGCTCCAGGCGCTCCACCGTGCCCGCCTGGATAAGGCAAAATCCAGGATGGCGGCGGCGGACAAGGCGGGGGCGGATCTTGAGGAGCGCGTCGCCGAGACGCAGGCCTGGTTCCGCGAGGCCCACGAAGAACTGAGGGTTGCCTAGGGTTTGCTGGTTGAGCGCAAACAGGAGCTCATCCTGAAGCAGGCTGACGTCGACAAGGCCCAGGAGGCGGCGAAGGAACAGGCCGCCAAGGGCGAGGCCGCTCGGCATCAGCACCAGGCTCTGTTGAACTCGCAGGAGGAGAACCTTGCAGCCCGTGAGGAGGCGCTCGTCGCCACACTCCGTGGAAAGGATGAGGAGGTCGAGAAGCTCGTCGTGCAGCAGACCCAGGAGCTGGAGCAGAGGCACTCAATGCTCAGGCCCTGGTCCATGCCGACAAGGTGAAGGAGCTGGAGCTGGAGCGGGAGGAGCTGAAGAAGGTGGCCTCGGAGCTGACGAAGGAGAGAGACATGGCCAACCGTTCTTTGGCGGATGCCCAGGCCACAGTCTCCGACAAGGCCAAGCTGCTCTCCAAGGCCAACGACTCCATCACTGATCTGAAGTTGAAGCTGGACGGCTTGGAGGGGATTCTTTCGGAGGCCGGGGCTCGTGAGGAGACCTTGAACAAGGTCCTGGAGGACGAGAAACAGCTATGGAGGAATGATGTCGCCGAACATGAGGAGTACACCAAGGGCGTACACCTTTGGATCAGCTGCCTCATCGACGTCGCCGGCAGGATCACCACGAAGTTGGCTGCCATGGGGATGCCGAATGTCAGGTACTCCCAGGAGCCGAACGTGACTCTGTACTTCGAGGGCGTCCTGGGAGCCCTGGAGCAGCTCCGTTCAACCGAGCGACCTCTCTGGCCAACGAGGCCCGGAAGCTTTGCCGGGGCACCCTGACCAAGGTCCTCACCAAGGTGGCGTACTAGAACCCCAACGTCGACTTCGCCGCCGCGCTGGAGAGCTTGCCGGAGGATGTGGACCTCGCGGCGCTCGAGGAGCATATCAAGCCCATCATCAAGCGCGTCAACGGGGTCCGGAGGGTGGAGGGCCGGCGCCAAGACTAGGCGCCCCATCTCCCTTTGCTGCTGCGAGTTCATAACCAGGACGATTTTATCTTAAGTTAGAACCGCGGCAAAAATTGATGTAATATAACTCCGCAGTACTTTTTAAAATGATGCATGCTATTTTCCTATTCGATCTTTCCTGGTATGTACGCCCTATGCTTAATTGGACAGGCTTGCCGGCGCGTAAACCCAAGTCACGGCGCTTTGAGGACGGATCCTTAGCGGCCTGCCGGGTGTGCTTGCTACTGGGCAAACCACCTTACCGCTCTCTGCGCGGCCGCTTGAACTGTTGAGCGGACTCGAAACAGGACAAGGGCATTGCCAATAGCGGATAGGCCACCCTGCCGATCTCAACACGGCCGCTTGAATTGTTGAGCGGACTCGAAACAGAACAAGGGTGTTGCCAATAGTGGGAGGGTCCCATCACGTGCAGGTTCCCCATACAAAGAGCGAGATCTTTTGAGGAAAATAACTTTATAAAAGAAAACGGAGTTACTCAAGGTTTTGCGTGACTTAGCTTTTTGCGGCCACGCAGATGATCGTTGCTGCTGCGAACGGCACCAGAGTGTGGCTGATTGATGTTGCCTTCTCTTCTCGGGCCACCGCGACGAGGGAGTTGATAGGTTGGCTCCAAAACTGGATTTTCACAGCTTGCACCCCCTACTGGGCGCGCCAAAGATGTCGGTGGAAACGACACATATGGGATCACGGGGAATCCCTTCTACGGTCGGCGGGCGCGGGGCTATGGAAAGAGCGGGTTTAAGAGATCAACACGGGAAATTTATCCAGGTTCGGGCCGCGAGTGATGCGTAATACCCTACTCCTGCTGGCTTGTGTTTATCTGGTGTTCTTGGACTAGCTACAAAGCGTGCAGGGTCAAAAAAGTCTGAATCCTCCCTCAGTACGGTGCGGGCCTCCTTTTATAGTCAAAGGGGCTGCAACAGTGGCACACATGAGGTGGAAAGTTGTACAGTTGTCGAGTTTATCTCTGGCACCGTAGGACAAAACACATTAAATGCGCTACTTAGGTGTCCTCTTACTTTATCGGGGATGGCAACGAGGTCGGTCCCGTCCGTCGCCGCTTCGCCTTGCTCCGACACGCGTCCAGGCCAACAAGGCATGCAGCTCCATGCAAGCTGGCAGGCTACTGAGCTGGTGTGGTGGTAGGGTCTTCACGAAGATCTGCATCCCACCACGTAGCTTGACTAGTTGGCTTAGGAGCCACGTACTTCCACATGGGTACCTTCTTAGTTGGTGGGTCGGCCGCTGAGCTGGGGCGGCGACGGGGCGGCAAGGCCTTGCCGCGGTCTTTCTGATATTCCCGGCAACGGTCTTGCCGAGGCCTTGTGGGCGCCCTCGGCAAGAGTCTTGCCGGGGCCTCGTGGGCATCCTCGGCAAGGAGTCTCGCTGTCGTCTTGTTTTCTGGTTCCTACCTAGGCCTCGCTGGCCCTTCATCTTCACAAAGATCTGCATGCCACCATGGAGGCGCCTCCCGAGCCTTGGTTCCAATGTGGTTGATGGCGTGGGAACTTTTAGACTCAAGGGTGGCGGCCCTGTTGGTGTTGGGCAAGTTGCCCCGCCAAGGCGCTTGCCGGGGCCGTGAAGGCCGCCCCGGCAAGGGCCTTGCCAGGGGAGTTTCACCTCGCCCCTCTTGTCTTCATGCTTCTGGTCTTGAGCACGGCTCTGGTAGTCTTGTGACTTGGCTTCCTCTTCTGTCCCGCCAAGCGCGGCTGTTTGTGCGTGGCTGCAACTGCCCGCACACAAGTAAAGGGGTGCAAAAAGGGCCCCTACTTTTGTACACCGACAAACCTGCTTTGAACTTGAGGAAATTGAAGTTTACAACGTTAAGTTTAGGGGATCGACCAAAAACGGCAAAAATTTGCTGGATTTTATATATATATATATATATATATATATATATATATATATATATATATATATATATATATATATATATATATACACACACTGCTAATGTCTCAGTTGGTAGTCCGCGTTCCGGGTTTTATTTTCGTCCCACCTAATATGGTCTTTTTTGGTACTTCTTTGGTACTTGCTCCCACCTCCCGCTCAGCCGCAAAAAACCAATAAAAACCCCGCGATCGAGTCCCGCACACGCCCAACCTCCCGTCGTAATTAACTGAGACAATCGAAAATAAACCACCGAGCACAAACCGGCGAAAATTAACCAGCGGAAAAAAACGCCCGACTGTGCGTCCTCGAGCGAGGTCTCGTGTCCCTCTTGCGAGGAACAGTCGCCCCGACACTGCCCTCCTTCGCCCGCCGCCGCCCTTCGGTCCTTCACCGCCACCCATCCATCCATGCACTGCCGCCCTGGTACATCAAAACCGCCGGCGTGTAACTCGCACATCCATTAGATCCGGCGCTTGTCCCGTGCAGGACCCTCCGCTGATCGCTTCCAGGATCCGGCACCGATCCCTTGCAGGACCCGTCGCCGGAGACGTCCAGGACGTGACGAGCCACCGCCGAAGGCATGCAGGATCCGCCGCCAGATACACTCACTCCCGGTATCACAGATCCGCCGCCAGCCAACTTATGAATAGAGATTTAGGTCGAATCTGAAATTTACATCCATCGCATTTCATACACACAGGCACCACGTATAAGAATGTACAGCCATCACATACATTACAGGCATCACAGGCACCACAGGACGATCCTTCACTTTGTTGTAGTAATCCTGCTATACTGTTCAATATGTGAGATTCAATGTCATCAGCGGCTGAAATAGTCAGCCAAGAAATCGATTCGCCGTGTCGTGGGGTGATGACACATATCTTGCTTCTGCAAGCACTGACTCCTGGATCAATTATATTACTGAAACTGTCTGTCCCCTCCACCACAATCCGCACCTAGAGAAAAAATACAAATCAAAACTGATTAAAAGATGATACATGTTGACTCTAAAGATGGGATAAAACAACCAAAAGAAAAGGTGGCTTACATCTCTGTTCAGAACACGAGTCTCTGTGAAATGCTTAGCTTCTCTTCCAAACCTATCTAGTGGAACTTCAGTAGAGGCTGTCGATGCAGCAAGCCTTTGTGCTGTTGTCAGTGGTGCAGGAGCTTCCCCAGAATCGTCACCATTTGTAGTGCCGTTAGTAGTGCCCTCTGGTTCGGCAACAATAGTAGGATTCGGTGGTCGTCTCCCCATGGACGGAGCCTGCATTTCATCATTCTCAATATTTACTTTCTAACAGAAAAAATATATATGGAATCAAATAGAAGCTATTGAGAAGCACACCTGCACTCCAGCGACATATATCTGGACAAATTGGAAACTTGGAAGCAAGTAAACACGAATGGTACTGCCATCACGAACTTGTTCGACAATGGCTTCCAGACTCTTTCCTTTATTTGCAACTGCAAAACCCTTTGCATCAAAACCACTTGGTTCGCCGATTGCTGATGGTGGAAGATCTCTTATCGAATCTTCAGCAGCACCAGGTTCCTAAGTTGGCAGAAAATAAGAACACAAAATTAGGTCATCATTCGATAGAACATTTGTGTCATGCAATTCAAAAGATGGTTGCAGGACAGCAGGAACCCCAAAAGAAAGCAAACCTTGCTCCAACGGCCTAAACCCTGTTGCTTAGCAACTTCCTCCAACCTCAGAAGCTCAGAGACATTTGGGAGTGGTTCACCCCCCTTGGGGCCTTGCTCCTTCACCTGATCAAATAAATAATATCAAAATTTATGAAAACATTTGGCACAAAAAAACAATTGAGGAAAAAGTAAATGGTAATCACCCTTGCCCATCCTGCAGCAACCACCAAGTAGGCAACGTTCTTGTCGCCAAGGTAGACAGTGCCAAATTCTCGTCCGATGTTAGGAGCAGTGTAATCCACTCTAAATGTGACCTCCTGCAATAGATTTTAGTTTTTCATTTCCAAGAGAAAATAGAAGTCGTTTTTATGTGATTACATTCAGTATTAATACATGCATAGGAGGATTTGGAATAGATAAAAAAAGACACATCATGTACCTTTCTACGCAGAGTTTCCTCAGATACTCCCTGCTTTCCCAAGCAAATGGCTCATCCACTCCACCACGACGAGCCTAGGGCACCACAAATATACGGATTCAACAGACAAGAAAAGATGGAGAAAAGAACAAATGTACTGCACAAATAATATCAACAATTTATTATAGATGCATTCCTAAGTGTCAAATTATACAAACAGAACGCAGTCAAACAGTGGGAACGAAAATGCAATGATGGAGAGAAATTCTTGTGCCAAATACTAACTTCCATTGTCTCACAAGTGTAGCTTGTAAACTTAATTCACTATAGAGAAGGGTGGAAGCAGACCCTGCGCAATCAAGGCTTCAACTCAGGCTCTAGATCCAAAAGCCCATAGAAACTATTGTATAAAACAAAAAAATGACTAATATATTACATCCCTAGATGATCAGGCCTATATCTAGCTCTACCCCTGACAACACACTAAACCAGTGACTTACTCTAAATTAATGGAGGAAATGAACACATGCAACAAGTTAAAATGTAAACGATATTCCCCTTGTCTAAAAGTGCAGACTGACTCTTACCAGCCTTGGGGCCATAAGGTATGACAGAGTGATGGACTTCTCTGGTGGAATCTCTGCCTTTGTGCTCCCCATGATGAGAAGGCAGTCTCCAGACGTCAGAGCCTTCACCTTGCCCCTTAGCCATCCTGAAGCCCCTGTGCTTGCTGCCATGATAGCACCTATATTTGCAATCAAAAGGAAACAGAACTTCATTAGCTGTGAAGTCAAATTTAGTTCAGTCCTCCATAGAATTCGACAATTCTTCTGTTAATACATGCGTTTTCCATAATTTTCATTGCATTTGGATTTCACAGGCCATAGGTGGCTAGAAGGAAAGAAAAACATGACCGGTCACATGTGGACTAAAGATAATTAATCACCACAATGTTAAAATTTTCACATAAATCACTGCTGCTTTTTAAATGTTGCAAAATCAATGCACTCCAGTCCTAACACTGCAGAATCTTTCAGTCACAGCTCAGAGCACTGCAGAACGCGGAGCAATGCTATTGGTTAGGTGATCTGGTCACTGCCTTTCAGGCTTCGCAGTCCTGAAGATCCAGAGCAGCCCATGCTTCAGTTCGGAAAGTATTCGATACTGCAGAGCGTAGAAGCTCTCACCAGCTTATTAACCGCAAACTTTACAAAATCCAAAAAATATTTTTTTTTAAATATGATGCCCACGAACAATAATGGATCAAATGGTTGTATCTGATTCTGAACAAACTAAGGCCCTGCCCAAACAACAAAAAAGGAGTTTCCTGATTCATTAATTTGATGCACCAAGTATAATCCAAATAGGAATATGTAGCACTAAAATTGATGAATGCCCAGAAGTGAACTGATACTTATCTATTTGGGAGAATTTTACTGTATTGATACTGAAACTTTGAGTTTCAGCCATCTGAGTGTTAGTCTAGACAAAGAGCATGTAATTGGACCAGCTGCCTATGATACAAAGGCATTCTTTTAATGCAAGGTGGAAAACTGGGACTAAAATGATCCCTTAAATATCGATCTAGCCAGACCTAACAAGGAACCGAGTGCTTACTCAAAGGACCAAACTTTTGATATATTGACAATATATAGACATAAAACTAACTATACAAAATTAACCAGTGATACACGCAAGATAAAATTGGCAGCCAATTGCATTTTTATTTCAACAAGCACTTGGTATGTACATGGACCAGATGACTGAAAAAGGGTTTGCTGAAGCTCGTGAAAAATGCACACTTGACGGGCCATTGGAAATATGAAAACTACCAAGTAGAATCGCATTTGAAAATAATTTTTGCATGCACAGATTACTGGGAAAGAATGTCACTTCGCAGGGATGAAGACACGATAATCTGCATGTTTCGAAATTAAACAAAACAGCACCAGTGTTAATACCTAGAAATAAGATGAGAAAGTAATATCTTAATGAGAAAATAACTTTGGTTACTTTGTTTCATTTTCAAAACCCATCTGGAAAATGGGACAGGGCTAAGGCCTATTGATCTACAAATATATATTACTTCGTTAGGATTATTGCAAAACTGAGAATGCAAGCATGCTTAAACAAGGATTTGTCAGCATCATGTAAGGAATTGAAATGGTATAATCAGGAACATGTCACCACCTCTATGCAGATGATAAAGTCCTGAATGCTGGACTTGAACTACAACTCTTGAGCTATAGGGCCTCTCAACAACCCCCAGCATATGAGAATGCACCCGACAGATGAGTTGGTCCATAAGCAATTATGCTTAAAGTTTATGATAAAATAGTGTAAAGGAACTGTATGATAAACTGTGATAAAACTAAAAAGTAGCAATTGATTTGTCTAGCATGATTAATTACAAAGGAGCAATTGATTACCAGAATTATATTGCTTTCAATGAACAACAATTGTGGCCATCAACAATGTTTCATCCAGGCCTCAAGAACACCACAGCCAGACACAAGTCGGAGGTAACGGTCATTCCATTTGCGTATGGGTAATGCAAAAAGCAAAGCTGGTGAACATCAACAAGAAGAGGACGTAGCTACAAGTATTAAGCACTGCACCAGGAATACTTGCATTTCTGACAGTAACAATCTTTTTGCATAATGTGTTGCAGGTCAGGCGAGCGGTAAAAATGTTGAAGAATACAGTGCAACCTTGATACCCGTTGATGAAAAAGATGAAGCTATTTGCGCAACAAAACCCGGTATATAACTGTGTGAAAATTATTGTGAGGTATTGCCTGACGTGCATATCTGACAATGACATGGACCATGCTTAATGTGTTGCAGCCCCTACGAGCGAGACAAATCTGAAAGAATATAATCCAAGCATCGTAACTGTAGCTGCAAATGTTGACCCAATTTACACGACGGAAACAGGTACATGATTGATTGAAGATGTATTTGTTGTTTGCCTGCATACCAGGCAAACATTGGTTTTGTATTCATGCTGACTAGAACCCTACAGATGGATCAGAATGGGTAAGGCCTGGATACCATGCTGATGGTCAAACATTTGCGGCTATGACTAATCTAACACTCGATCATGCTATTCATAAGATGCAGCTGCGAGATGATACTGAAGGTATCCATAGGCATGATATCCACCTTCCCAACCGGCGTATTCGGTTGTGGTTCAGTGTGTTTTATTTGTTTTTTGATTTGTACTTATAACATGATGCAGACGACACAGCTTCCGAACTGCTTGAAACTGTTTCTCTAAATAATGATTGCAAAAAATACGCTGAGGAAGCAAGGGAGCAGTACAATGCAAGGAGGCGTGCGGCTTATCGGAAGAAAAAAAATGAGGATATTGTCAGCTTACAAGATGAGAATCAGCCGGTACTTGCAAAATCTGGTGAGGTTGATGGCTGCACTTAGTTTGATGTGCATACGTATAGTATGCACATGATTCGTTGTATTAACCTATATCCCTGATTATAGATGACATGATGCTCATACTATGTTGCTTATTAGATCATAGGGATCTTATCAACGCTCGTAGGCGGGCGGCTTATCGCAATAACAAGTCAGATGGTTCGGCTAACCAACAAGTCAATGGGAAGTCATCCCATCGCCAGTCTCTATGTGATATCACAAATGTTCTCGAAGATAGGGAGATAAATAAACCCACACGAGATTATCATGGTTGGTAAATTGATCAACGTCCCGTATGCGCTGTGTTTGCACGAAGGTAGTCACTTATTACGCAATTTAAATAAGTACTGACCAATCTTGTTGAATCATATAATTCAGCTAGCTCGGACTATACATCAGTCTCGCCTAATGATGTAACATACCCTCATGAAGCTACGGTCACATCGGGTGTCCTTTGTGTGAGAGATAAAGAAGGTAATATTATCTCACCATCCACATGACCGTTAGATGTCAAGTTGTGTTTTCTCATTTGGCTTTAGAGATAATGACATGAATGTCATGATTATGTGACGTTAATGACACCAAAGAAAAGACGATTGACAGAATATTTTTGCAAAATAGATCAAAGAAACACCCTGGAAAGGGCTCCCTGTCGGCGGAAAAAACAACCTAATGTCCGAGATGAAAATGCACATGCCCTTCATTCATCAGGCAAGCTTAAATTGTTTTAACCATGATAGTCGGTACCGTCAAAACCATTAAGCTGACATATGTTTGGACAACTTTGGTTCACCAGACAACCCAACTAGCTCTAACTATACAGCATTCTCGCATGATGCGTCAACATTTCCTGCTACAACTACGGTCACATCTGGTCTCATTAATGAAAATGAAATACAAGGTAATCATATTTTGCCTACTCATTCAACAATGGCTGGCATGTTTCTGTTATATTCTCTAATTTTAGGGTTTGCCCTGAATGACACCAGATGCAAATGTAATCATGTATGACACCCAAGAAACAGAGCATAAAACGGAAGAAGAACGCAAGAGAGGCCATAGAAACACACTAAGAAGGGCTTCATATCGGCGGAAAAAACAACCTAATGTCCGAGATGAAAATGCACGGACCCTTCTTTTATCAGGTAGGGTTTAAAATGTTTTAAACGTTACAGTCGGTACCACCTTAACCAATAAGCATTAATATGTTTGGTCAACTCTGGTTCACCAGACAACCCAACCAGCTCTAAAACATTTCCTGGTTCAAATACGGTCTCATCTGGACTCATCTATGACAACGAGCTTCAAGGTAATCATATTTGTGCCTACACATACAGCAATTGCTTGCATGTATCTGTTTTATTCTCTAATATTCGGGAATGTTCTGAATGACCAAAGATTTGAATGTAATCTTGAATGACACCCAAGAAACAGAGCAAAAAGCGGAAGAAGAATGCAAGAGAGACCATAGAAATGCCCTGAAGAGGGCTTCCTATCGGCGGAAGAAACAATATAATGTCCAAGTTGAACATGCACAGACCCTTCATTTATCAGGTAAGCTTATAATGATTTAACCATTATGGTTAGAACCGTCTTAATAATTAAGCATTAAAATGTGTGGACAACTTTGGTTCACCAGGCAACCCCACTAGCTCTAACTATACATCATTCTCGCGTGATGCGCGGACATTTCCTGATACAACACGGTCTCATCTGGGATCGTTAATGACAACGAGCTACAAGGTAATCAAATTTTTTCCTACTAAAACAGCAATTGCTTGCATCTTAGTGGTATGATCTCTAATTTTCGGGAATGTGTGTAATGGATCCAGATGTGATTTTGAATGACACACAAGAAACAGAGGAAAAAACAGAAGAAGAACGCAAGAGAGACCACAGAAACGCCCTGCGGCGAGCTGCTTATTGGAGGAACAAGGATAAGCATATCAAAGATCAAAACAAACGTCCATCTGGTACTTCAGGTATACGCTTACGTTCATTATCCGTTTCGGAAGCCGGGCCCTACTATTCTAGATGGCACTCCTCCAATGCCGATAAATCAAACTGTTCTAACTATGTTTTGAAAATATTATTGATCCAGACGACCTGAATAGCCCTAGCGTTACAGAATTAATGAGAGAGGGAGCAACATGTACCCCTTCAACTTTACACGCGTCTGTCATTCAGGACACTGTTCTAGCTAGGAGGCAAAGTGACAATGAGCGGAAACGTAATTTAACAAACGAGCAAAGGGAGGCGAAAAACGCAAGTAGCAGAGCATGCCATCAGAAGAAAAGTGACGAATTAACGGTGGAGGTCAGAGAAACAAAGAATGAAAAAATACGCGAGAATCGCGTGCAGCGCCGCAAAAGCATGTCGGTGATTGAGAAGGGGGAGTCAAGTGCACAGAGGAAGGCCAATTATGAAAGAATGAAAAAAACACCGTGCAAAGAATGCATCGCAATCCCCCTTACAGACCTAGCAAACTCAACCTCTGGATGTCCCACTTCCCCAAGCCACGCATCACTCGTCTCTCGGGCCGCAAAAGATGATTCATCTGATGGCGATCCGGGGACGAACATGCCGAGATACTATGCCGGTGCTAATGGTATGAAATTGCGATTGTCAGTTTCTTATGCTCATTCTCAGCATGTCGTTCTAGCATGATCTTGTCTGTTGTCGCATTCTGTACGACGACAATGCAGAAGACATCGATGTATTCCAAAGCGGCACCATGGGCGATGAGCAGGAAGCACATGACTTGATTGATGAGGAGTACTACATGTTTTGCAACGAAGGTATTGCCAACTCTACACTATGACACTGTGGAGCTTTATTGTTGTGTCATTTATTTTTTGTTACTGTTTTGTACGTGATTTTTCAACAAATGCTTGCAGGATCCGATAACGACATATTGGATGATGACAAGGAAGCGAGCATGTCTAGCGCTAAACCTAGCGAGATTGATCCATTTGACACTGTCTACTCAAACATTCCAGACAACACTCACATCCTGAAAGTCGACGAAAATTGCAAACACTGCAAGGCCAGAAAGTTTGAGTCTGAGACTGACGGCTTCTGCTGTCGCAATGGCCAGATCCAGCTTAAGCAACCGGAACCAATCCCAGAGCTTATGAGGCTATGGTCCAGCATGGATGCAGATTCTAGACATTTTCGGGAGAACATATGGTTCTTCAATGGGCATTTCGCCTTCACAACCCTTGGGGTCAGCCTTGATGAAAACTACACTAACATGAAGTCTGGGGTGTACACATTCCGAGCACACGGCACCATCTACCACAATGTCCATTCGTTTGGGCCTAGCTCCCGTCCAGAACATTTGCAGTTGTACTTCTATGACGACGACCCTAACCTAAATCATCGTAAGGCGCCCACCAAGCAATTAGACCAGGATGTCGTGAAGAGGTTAGTAGACATACTCAAAGAAAACCCATACTCCCAGCAATTTAGGAGTTTGGGTGCACACAAGGACAACCTCGATGATTATAGGATAGACCTAAACACCGATAAGAGGCTTGACCAAAGAAGATATAATAGACCGGTGACATCTGAAGTCGCTGCAATTTGGGTTGAGGGCACTGACCTAGCAAAAAGGTTTGACCGCAGGATAACACTTTGTGGTAACAACAACGAAAGGCATAGTTTACGTGTGACCTCAGGGGCATATGACCCGTTGTCTTATCCATTATTCTATCCAATGGGGGAGCTAGGTTGGCATCCAAAGCTACCCAAATGTAATGTTTCTTGGGAGGTTGTACAAAATCCTCGTTTGTGTCATGATGACGAGGATGATGTAGGTATGTTGTTTGTGTCCAACTTTGTTACAAATAATTTCTTGTTTTTAAAAATAATGCTCACGTGATGGTACTCAAACATGTGCAGAGGGGAATAGCAGGTTATGCGTCTCCGTTAGAGACTACTACTTTTACATGCTGCAAACACGGCCTGCGATCTTCAATCCAATACTTTGTGGAGCACGCCTACTGCAGCAATGGGCGGTTGACATGTACATCAAGATTGAGAGCTGTCGGTTGAGGTGGTACAGGAAGAACCAGATGCAGATCCGTGCCGATTTGTATGAAGGAGTTGTTGATGCGATCACATCGGGGGAGACGCGAGCAAGCGCTGTTGGGGTAAGAATAGTGCTCCCTGGAACTTACCCTGGTGGCGACCGCGACATGAAGAAGAGACATATGGATGCCATGGCAATTGTCCATACATACGGGAAGCCTGACATCTTCTTGACCATGACTTGCAACCCTAAATGGGAAGAGATAACAAATGAGTTGCTTCCTGGACAGACGGCACAAGACCGACCTGATATTGTGGCTCGCGTGTTCTATGGCAAACTAGAGGCTATGAAAGATATGTTGCTCAAGAAGATGGTCCTGGGTGTTGTTGTTGCTTATGTTTACGTAGTTGAGTTCCAGAAGAGAGGCCTCCCCCACGCACATTTTTTGTTGATCATGGATTCAACGTATAAGCTTCTTGTCCCAGAGCAGTATGACCGACTCATTTCCGCAGAGCTCCCAGACAAGCAAAAGTATCCGGAATTGTATGCAATGTTGGCAAAACATATGATGCACGGACCATGCGGTGCTCTCAACCAGAAGAATGTTTGCATGCAAGATAATGAATGCAAGTGCAGATACCCGTGGCCATTCAATGAGAACACGATACAAGGCAAGGACTCATACCCAGTTTATCGGCGTAGAGACGATGGTAGACGCGCTAAGGTTCGAGGGAAAATGTTGGACAACCGATGGGTTGTGCCATATAACCCTTACCTTCTGCGGATGTTTAATTGCCACATCAACGTCGAGGTCTGCTCTAGCATAAAGGCTGTAAAATACATTTATAAGTACATTTATAAGGGCCATGATAAGGCTTCTTTCAGCATCAACCAGCCAGACGCTGATGGTAACATTGATGAGATCAAGAGATACGTTGACGCAAGATGGGTCACCCCTCCGGAGGCTGTGTGGAGGATATTTGGCTTCCCACTGTGTGCCAATTACCCGCCTGTCTTGCAGTTGCCTCTTCATCTCCCGAATATGCACAGGCTCGCATTCAATGCACAGGCTGACTTGAAGAATGTTGTATCCTCCGAGAATGCTTCAAAATCCATGTTAACGGAGTATTTCAAGGAAAATGAACAACACCCTTGCGCAAGGCATATATTGTACAAGGATTTCACCGGAAGCTTCACGTGGGAGAAGAAAAAGAAGTTCTGGAAGAGGCGGGTGGAGCATTTTCAAATAGGTCGTATCGTGTCTGCCAATCCTGCCGAGGGGGAGCGATACTACCTTCGTGTGTTGTTGAACCATGTTCCGGGGAAAACATCATTTGAGGACTTGCTCACCGTCGACAGCGTGGTATGTGGGAGCTTTAGAGAGTCCGGTGAAAGGTTGGGACTCATCGAGGCAGACAACACGCTCGACGACTGTCTTACTGAGGCGGAGCAGTGGGCTATGCCATGTTCTCTTAGGAGGCTCTTTGCAACAATCTTGGTGCACTGCGAGCCAGGCGACGTGCGCGGGTTATGGGATAGACACCTCGAGCCTATGTCCGATGACTACCGTCGGACACGCACGTCCCCGAACAAGGTGGAGCCGATGGTGTTGCTTGACATTAGGGGTATGTTGCAGTCTATGGGTAAAGACATTATTGATTTTGCTCTTCCAATGATCGATGATGCATTTGACCCAACCGAGGGCAAGGCCAGAGAGATCATCAAGGAATCAACCATTGAGTTTGACGAAAGTGACACTAAATTGTCATCTTCCCTGAATTTTGAGCAAAGGGCTGCATATGACGAGATACTAGCGGCTGTTGAACGCGGTGATGGGGGTATATTCTTTGTTGATGGCCCTGGAGGTACGGGGAAGACCTTCCTTTACAGGGCGATGCTCGCCAAGGTGAGGCGCGAGGGCAAGATTGCTATTGCTACCGCGACGTCGGGTGTCGCTGCTTCTATCATGCCTGTCGGCAGGACTGCCCACTCGAGGTTCAAAATCCCACTGAGTTGCGATGATGGAGCATCGTGCAGCTTCACCAAGCAGAGTGGGACCGCCAAGCTGCTAAGGATGGCCTCATTGATACTATGGGACGAGGCCAGCATGACTAAGCGACAAGCGGTTGAGGCATTAGACAATAGCATGCGCGACATCATGGGAATACGCGACCGACCCTTTGGAGGAAAGACTGTTGTTTTTGGCGGGGACTTTAGGCAGGTGTTTCCGGTCGTCAGAAGGGGGTCACGGGGCCAGATAATTGATGCAAGCCTCCGAAGTTCTCATCTATGGAAGAGTAGGCGGTAGCTTCGGCTCATCACCAACATGAGGGCTCATAATGACAAGTGGTTTGCAGATTACTTGCTCAGGGTCGGTAATGGCACAGAGGAAGCCGACGATCAAGGCAACATACTACTCCCTGATGATATCTGTCTGCCATCTATAGGCGAGGTTGGCGACCTGGAGAAGCTGATTGACCACGTGTTTCCGAGTCTAGATGACAACATGGCAGATTCGAGTTACATGACATCTCGCGCAATCCTTTCCATGACAAATGACAACGTCGACAAGATAAACATCCGCATGATAGAGCGTTTCCACGGAGATGAAGTAATCTACCATAGCTTTGACAGTGCGGAGGATGACCCATATGGCTACTACGCTCCTGAGTTTCTGAACGGATTGACTCCCAATGGTCTTCCTCCGCATGCACTCAAACTAAAGCTGAATTGCCCGGTGATACTTCTAAGGAACATTGATCCAGCTAATGGGCTGTGTAACGGGACTAGGCTTGTTGTTAGAGGTTTTGAGAGGAACACCATTGATGCAGAAATCGTGATTGGACAACACGCTGGTAGGAGGGTCTTCCTTCGTCGAATACCTCTGTGCCCATCTGACAACGACATGTTTCCATTCAAGTTTAAGAGGAAGCAATTTCCTATTAGGCTTAGCTTTGCTATGACAATTAACAAGGCTCAAGGGCAGACCATCCCAATTGTTGGTGTTCTCTCATGGTCAACTCTATGTTGCTTTGTCTCGAGCCACCGCGAAGAGAAACATAAAAATACTCATTCAGAAGGAGAAGCCAAAGGAGAAGTCCAACAAGCAACATAACAATCCGAAGAAGCGTAAGAGACTGACCGTGTCCTTGCTGACCTCCATGAAGAACATCATCTACAAGGAAGTACTTACAGGCTGAAGTATGGTCTTAATAGACCTGCTGGATTTATAGATGCAATTTACTCTTCCGATGGTCAAGAATTGCTGTAATCGGTTCTATGACATATCTTTTCATTTGGTATCTTGGTTGTTGGAGGTATACACCAATCAGTTCAAGTAATAACCGCATTTCAATAAATTTATATTGTGTTATGTGTAATCTGACAATGTACATGTCACACAGCGTACTGTATTATGTGTAATATGAGAATCAGAAATAATGATTGGCTTCATGAAGACCTGGATCATGTTAAATTTATTTTCTAAATTTTGATTACAACATGGAGCATGTATGTCTTGTCACCATTTAGCATGAAGTTACATTTGATACATTGAATTTCAGTGCGTGTATTGGTTTACATATGTAATGTATGCTCGAGATGATTAAAGCATAAATGCTCATGAAAAGGCTGGAATCATACATGTATCTGAAGTTGTTTTACTGACTTGAGCTTTATGAGTGTATGAGTGTGTAATATTTGATTTGTTCCACCCAGTTTTAATTGATGTACAGTTTTCGTGAACATATATAGCTAACATGGCTTGCTGTTATTATATATAGTAATGTATTTTTAGTTCTTTTACTGCCTTGAGCTGTACGAGTGTCTAAAATTTGAGGTGTATGCCCGAACACAAGTATATGAATGATCAATGGGTTCTATCAATGGGTTCTATGAAAACTTAAGTAATTACGTTGCTGAGACACCTACAGCAGTACAGCTAGGAAATATTATTGAATGAACTGCTCACGGTTCTATCAAAATATTTAGTGCGTGTTGTTTATGCTTCAAAAAGATTTACTCCAATGTCTAAAAACTGTGGTTTTTTAAAAAGTTTACTGCCAAACACAGCAATTACTAAAGGCTGACTAAGTAAACGTTTTATATTAAATTTCTCGACATGAAGCCGTGATTGGCATAAAGTTGACACACGACTTATGTTTATGCTTCATTTTAGTTCATTTGAAGTTTTAGTTATTCATTAAAAAACTCTGCATTGCAAAATAACTCAATGCTTTGTTCAGCACAACTTATTTGCAAAAGCACAAAGCATGAGACATAATATTGCGCGCAATCAAGGCAATAAATACTTTGTTACACACATAATGAAATTATAGTTATCTTATTCAAGCATGAGACGTAACGTTTGTGCATTAATGGAAATAGATATATTACGTGACTACCCTTACTGTAACAAGGTATCTCCTTCCTTATACTGAGATCCACATTTATTGTGTTACTAAAAGTAAATAAATAGTAATTATTTTGATACTCTCCTCGATTGCAATCAGATCCTGGTTTGTTTGATTACTATAAATAATAAATTGTGTTTATTAAGATGGCAAAGATTGATCAATCTTTATTTGGTTACCAAAGGATGATCAAACTTTCTATTGTACACCTAGAGCTCCAAAACTAATTTTTGAAAGTTAATGCTTTTCCCGCCTCCCACTATGGTAATATATAAATGCCACGCATCACCATACATTAGCCTCCATATATCTACACAGGTTCAGCAATATCCTCTACATCCTCTACGACTATGGTGATCTCTTACAACTTGACAAGAACTAGGAGGGTGATGGCAAATCCGCCAGCTCCCAACATCCCTCGTGTAGAAATCCCTCCGATGAACAGGCAAGATATATCATCATGTACGTTGACTTGTCATCGCGCTCGTTTATTTACCTCTTATATTCATTATATGCTATGCAGGAATTTGACTTTCCAGAACGTTGACATGGAACATATATATCATAATTGTTGGATAATTCATGCTAAGGTTTTGTGGAAGGCCCCGATCAGGGTTAATGCTATGGGAAACCAATACCTTCGTTGTATACTACTTGATCAGCACGTAAGTCATTACTCATCACCACATATAGCACTTTTTTTGGTATGCAGATGTGTTAAAGAGTTTCTCTACCTGATTTTTATTTGTTTATATAATATTATTAGGGAACAAAGATGGAAGCAATTGCCTACAGCAACCAAGCATTTCGTTTCAATGACATGCTGCATACCGGGATGACTTATGACTTCACTTCCGTCGGGTTCAACCCCATAGATATGCTAGATGGACATTTTTGGTATATATGCATGGATTATGTCATCGCACTACATTCTAGGACCGAGGTTAGCATGTCGGCCCACAGGATATCATCGTCAATTTGTCCACCGTGCTTCCCACAATTCGGGGCCATATTGTCGCTACGTGACAAAACCATCACTGGTGCAACACCTTCAGCTTTGCTATTGCACATTAGTCCATACATAGCATTGTCTCATTATGATTACATTTTTTTAGATGTTGTTGCTATTCTTGTCTATGCTGGTAAGATACAACATCAGTGGGATTCAGTATATAGACGGCATGTCCCTTTCGTTGAGATTGCCCTAATGAATTTCCGGTAAGCTCCATTCAGTATAAAAGATTTTCATATGGCTATTTTAATTTTATTATTATTTCCTACGCCTAACATTTGTTTTTGTATGTAGACGGGAGATAAATTTTCTACGCCTAAGTCAACAGCATGCTGGTCGTCACTTGTACCATTTGTAACGCACAGAAAATCTGTTCGAGAAGATTGCTGTTACTTACGTACAGTTAAATTGGAGGGATCAATGCCTGCAAACTATGAGGGAGAGCACATTCTTCTTCTCTCCTGACATTAATGATGATGATCATTATCTACATGGTAGGGTTTATAAAGTATTCTTAATTTTGTGTCATTGTGCTTTCTTATGTAATTATGTAAAAAAGCTGTAATTTTTACTAACACTTTTTTTGTCAAAGATATCCACGAAGTCAGCCTGATCACTTATGACGAAACACTTTCTTACGTCAATGACCGCGTTCAAGCCAGGAAGAATGGACACTAGAGTAACTTGTGTATCAACATGGTGCATGCAACATGTCGTTGCCAAATGTCGTTATATCTCTTTTTGGTTTAATGGTGCATTATAATCAATAAAATAGTATGATCAAGTGTCAGCATATTTGCTTGTCAAGTTATAGTGAACCCCTTTTGGCATTATGCTTCAATGTATGATACACGTAGTCCTACTCAAATATTTGGTTTTGTACAATGGTGAATTGCTTCTTTTCGCTGGGAATGATAAAAAAATCCAATCGGAAGATATTATTCACTCAAAAAAAATCTGAGAATGATCTGATACGTCCCCAAGATCTGATACATCCACATTTTTCCCTAATTAGAAACGTTTGGAATAAATTAAATGGATTTCGATTTTTGGAAGGCAATATTAAGTCTCCATAAATATGGCACATATATATATGTATATATATACACGTCCTGGACCTCCTAATTCCCTACCCACCCCAGTTTGCATATATTCCATCAGGAATAACCAAACACTCACGAGTTTTCGGTCACCGATGGAGGAAATCATTGGAAACACTGCGCCCCTAGAGGTTGCTGTGCCCACGTCCCTGGAGGGTGCGGTCCCCGAGACCCAAGAGGTTGTGCCTGAGCCTCATGATGCTGTGCCCGCTCCCATGCATCTTCTGCCCCCACGGATGCATGTCGTGGAAGATGCACTCGAATACATCTTTTGTTTTATGAATGACGTTCATGAGGAGCATATGTTGGAGTAAGTTATCTTATTGTACGTTTATTTTCTGTATAGAAAACTTATTAGAACTCTCTCATACACTACTTATAATAAGATTAGTATATTGCTATATCTCCTTTTGTTTCTAGAGACCATAAGACGTTGCAGCCATGACGAAGGATTTAAGTATTTATAATGGATTATCAATATTTCCAGCGCACGGCAACTCTAATTTTTGAATATTTTTCTCTCATAGTCTCTGCTCTACAAATATAGTACTGTAAATTTATTCCCTCACTATGTTGTACATATTGCCATATTCGTGTACATAGCTAACAGATTATTAGAACGAAACAACTTATTATTTCAATCCTAATAGAAGCGAGTTACCAGATGTTTAAGGTAGGTACCAACTTTTTGCTGCTCTTAATTTGCTGTAAATATTATTGTTTGGTAACAGCAATCAAACTATATGAAATAAGTCACCATTTTTAACATACTCTTGTTCCAATGCTGCACACTTTTTGCTAAAGGTTGTTTTGCATTTTTTGTGTTCCAGCACAATCTGGATAAGAAGCGATACACCATAACGGATAGAAGTCAGCCTCCGGATGCTACATGACACCCTATTTTTAACTAACATAAGTCTTCATCCCGCATGCTTCAATCCTGTTGTTCGTAAGCTTGCGAACACGGAAGTAGAGAGGCATGCAGGCACCAACATGGTTGGAAGCAAACATTTTTTTGACTTGTAGTTTCATGCTCAGTCACAGGCTGTTAGGTATTCCTGGATGCCTCAAGGAGAGTGCACCACGATGCTAATTAACAATGCTATTGTCCAGCCCTTCCCTAAATATGATGTTTTCAGCTCTATAGTTGTAAGAGACCAACTTACTTAATGTTTATTTTAATATCATAATAGCAATTAACATGTGTCGACCTGCTGCAGTATCTACTACCGTTGACTATCCCGGATTCATCATACGGGCTACTTGTAGTAAACCGTATGAGAAGGAGGGTTATCGTACTGGATCCATCATGAGACGTCGGGCAAGTTGGAGAGAGCACTCATAACAAAGAGATGATGAAGGATATCACATTGTTCAAGCAAGAGTTCAACGATGTGTTGCAGGCTAGGATCCCGGGTTGGGATACCCCACTCATGGATTGGCGACAAGATAGCATGTCTTCTAATGCTCGCCGGTAATGTGCTAAATTGATCTTATCCAGAAGATGCACACCGTTATAATGCTCGCCGGTGATGTACTAAATTTAGCATGTCTTGTAATATTTAACACTTTTTTTGTGCCACAACAAAGACTCTGGTTTCTTTGTCCTACAGGAGATGGCACACCAGCTTGGTTGTTTGCGTAGCATGACATGGATGAACACTACCGTAAGTGCATATACGATGAGTTTCTCTGTGAAGTTTATTAAAAAAACACTTAATATAATGGTTGATGTGTTGCATATTTTCTAGGATCCAGTACTGCTTAGGAGCCAACTCACTGTCCAGATATTGATGGTGAAAGACAATAAAGCATATGGAAACATCCCAGAAGAAATCAGGGCGGCCTTGAGGGTTATAAGCAACTGAAGTTGGATCGGTGCATGCAGAAAGGACAATAAAAAATTCCTACACAACAGCTATTTAGGGTTGGAAACAATAATTGTCTATGATTTTATTCAAATAATTATATAATATTTTATCTTCTATGTATGTTCATTTGATAACTTTATTGTGTTTTTGATTTATTAAGGTTTCGTGCACTACCATATTGTTGTATTATGGATTGATTTTGGTTACGGCTCACGATGCAATATGATATAAATTTTCCACGGTACCGTCCTTATAATATTCAAAAAATTACAATGGAAAGAATGGTCATAGACACCCAACAACAGCCACTAGGTATTGAAATTGACACACAGTCTTCCCAATGTGTGGGCGACTGAATGAGGATGGAGATATAAGAAGAAATAAAACTACTGGTGCTGAATAAACAGGGAAAGTTGTTGGCATGGTGGGATGCTATAAGTAAGAAGAAAGCTGGTGAGGCTGAAATGTGTAACTGAAATGTATAATGATGTTGTGGGCATGGTGACATCGTATAAGTAAGAAGAAAGCTGTTGAGGATGCTGTGTAATGATGCTGTGGTCATCCTGAATAAATCTATAACATCCTAAAGCTTCCTGAAAAAATCAAACTGAAATGTGTAATGATGCTGTGGGCATGGCGGGATGCTATAAGTAAGAAGAAATCTGGTGATGCTTCATGGAATCCTAGCTATGTGGCAAGGAGGGTGAATGTTTTGTTTGAGGATTGGGTGAGGCACGGTCTGATTGCCCAACCTGGGAGTCAGGACAAAACTGAACGCAGTGTACGCTTGGTGAAGGAAGTTCTTCATATAATTGTGGATGGAAGCATGAGGCAGAACCCTTCCCGAGGCGGCTGGGGTATGACGGGAGTGCAAGCTCAGACAGATTCACTGAACTTGGTCCAGGCTCTTAACACTAGCGACCTTGACCTCGCATCCAATGGAGTGCTGTTCAAAGAAATCATATTCTTTGCTAGATTAAACTTTAACCAAGTGGTATTTTCGTTTTGCCCTAGGAAGTGTAATAAAGTAGAGGATGCGTTAGCACCAGCCATGTGGCCGGATCTAGCACCTGAGTTTGTGGACGCTCTTGTAGCTAGCAACTCTGCTGAGCTGTTTGGTTAATGGAAAGCTTGATTCCCGTCACAAAAAAATGTGGGGGAAAGATTTATTAGAGGAAAGGCACCGGCCCCCACAGTTGAAATCAGGGGGGGCAGATTTGGTAGGGAAATAAATGAGGGCCCCACCATTTAAATCAGGGGGGCGCAGATTTATTTAGAGGGGGACAGATGTATTATAGGTAAAACACTGGGCCCCACAACACACGCAACCAACAACGCTTTCCGGGTGGGCATTGAGCGTTGCACCCCCTCACGGCAGAGTAAATCCGGTTTCTTTCTTTTTTTCGTTTGGGAAAGTTATGGGGAAAGGGAGACATATATTAGGAAACATTTAATCTGTCACTGATTTATTTGCATAGTGTAATCAAAACAAATATCGTGCCTTAATTGTTGATAGTATTTTTTATGGAAACATGCAAATAAGGAATGATAGGGTGCACCTTCCTAACTGTTGTCGCACAATTCCCTACGGCCTCATCTCTACTCATTAAAATCCTACGGCCTCCTTCCTCTCTCGCTTTACCAGTTGTACGACTGACTCTTTGCCCCGTTAATGGAAGCAATGGCGAATTTTGGGGGAGTGCAACACGCAGTCGACTACGTGTACGATTTCATAGCACTTTCCTCAGACGAAGAACTACTAGAGTAAGTTCTCACGGCCCGATAGATCTAATATTTTTTTGCACTTCATCATCTAAGTCCACTACCATGTACATGTATACTTTGCGTTTAGAAGATATACCCCCTAAAAAATCTTCCCGCCCTGTACATATATACTTTACGTTTAGAAGATATACACTGGTCAGGATCGCGTGTTCTTTGTCTAAGTTCAGACGTCTGTTACAAAGGATGATTGTGTAGTTATTTTTCTTAAACCAGTATATAAATACATATTCAATGGTTGTTACCAGATATTATATTGTACTAGTAAATTGTGTCTAAAACCAGTGTTTTGCGGCGTCTAACATAAATAGCTGATAAGGACTTGTTTTTCATAAAACATGGGTTACTTTCCTGTCTATTCAAACGAAATACGTAAGAAACTGTGGTCCAAAACTATGGGGTCTAACACCTTCTACAACAATGTTGAACAAGCTATAAACTACTATGCTGCCCCATCCATCCAAAATCTACAACATTTTTAATGCAGGTCCATGTACTACTGCGAAAACACTGCAATCTGTTAATTTATTGCCCGTACATAATATATAAATACTTAACTTGGTAGATATTACAATCTCTTTTAGGTCATTTGATGTCAGATATACTAGTGTTTAATTATTCATATCTTATAGACAGCAACGCAGTTTTATCGTTTGAGTTTACGATTACTTGAAGTCATATAATTGTTATGAACCTTGATCTTCCTTTTTTACAGCACAATCTGGATTAGGAGCTCGCGTCCATTCCCTATCGAGATTAGCCTACGGATCATCCGAGACACCATCCTAGGAGATGGACTTGTCCATCCGTTATGCTTCAATCTAGCTGTGCGTAAGATTACTACCAACGCAGCAGACAGGAGCGCAGGCACCAGCTCTGTTGGAAAGACACATTTTTTCAATTTGGGATTCCATGTGCAAGCACGGGCGCTAAGGCAGACTTGGTTAAGCCAAGAACATCGCACCAGTGCACTGATTAACAATGTCGTGCTTGAGCCTTTTCCAAGATACGACGTGTTTCACACCCCTACAATTGTAAGTAATCTCATTCTTATAAATTAGTTGGTTACTTTGTTTGCCATTTACCTTTGTCTACCAAATGCAGTATCTTCTACCACACTCACTCGTGGATTCATCCTACGGTCTTTTAGCAGTGAACATGGAAATGGAGAGGACTATCGTTATTGATTATTCGAACCAGACTGTATTTCATTTTGAGGAGGACCCCCATGGCACTGAACTTCAGAGGGAAGCCCTTTTAGTGAAGCAAGAATTCAGCTATGTCTTGCAACAGGAGGCCCCTGATAGGAACAGCCAACTTGTGGAATGGCCCGAACAACAGAACATTCATGTTTCACCTTGGCGGTACTATTCTAAATTTGGCTTGCATATTAGTGTGTGCTCCAATATAGCTATTACAATATGTTTGCTTTTGTGACAGCATGGACTCCGGATTCAAAGTTTTATAGGAGATGGCCCATTTGTATGAAACCATCGGGAATGACATGGTTCATAACATGCCTAGGACTGACGTAAGTGATTTTGTAATGAGGTTACAGCTTGCATATATTGGCCAAATATATCTTCTGACTTTGTTTATGCATAATTTGAAGGATCCACAAAGTCTCAGGAAGTGACTAATGGTCCAGATGCTGATGGTCAGGGAGAATGAAGCAAAGGATAACATTCCAGAGCAAGTTAGAGCAACGTTGAGATTTATTGGTGGCTAAGGAGGACTGCTGCATCGATAAATACCTGAAAATAAAGTGATGTTTAGTTGCTTGCTAGGAATTAATCTGTTTGAATGCCCGTGCTGATCAGATGATCAGATGACATTTTCTCTTATATTTTTAAAGTTTAAAGAGTGATTGCCGTTGATATCCACTAGCTATGTTGGTTCTATATATTTTGGCTTCTATGTATATTTTGTACTATAATACCCGTGCGGTCAGGAGCAGGTTTGTTGCTCCAGGTGAACCGGAGGCATTTTGTAATGGACCATGGCAGGTTCAGCCAGCAAGTGAGGTTTTCAGTCATGCCTCACATCATATACTAACTCGTATCGTGTAACTCCATCCATACACGCACTGCTATACGATACGAGGTTTACTTTGATGGCAATCGTCACATGCCAGCTATGGAATAGCCAAATTAAAAACATGTGGATATAAGGCACGTACCTTCAATTGCCTTTGATCTTCAAGTTCGCACATGATCCACATTTCTCTGTCATGCTCATGATGTTTCTGATAACCAGCTGATTATATTGTATGTGTTCCTGAATAGAGTAACCAAAATAAGTCCCCGCCAAAGTGTTTTCTTATTGACTACATAAAGTACTAGACGGTGCCAGCATTTTCCGACAAACAGTATACGTTACCAACATTTTCTGATTTGAGGGGGGGGGTTAGGAAGAAAAATATTATTAAGCTACTCTAATGGAGTCACATCTTGTTCAAATATAATATAATTGAAAAAAAATGTGTTGTATGTATGAACTTTCTCTAAACAGAATAGCCATATATACCTACCTATGACGTTAAATAACAATAAAATAAAGGAGGCACTAATGACTCATTCAGAGGACCAAAAAATAGGCATATGCATCTCAATAGGTATTACACATGAAATGCAAGAAAGAGTTGTAAGCTGATCTCAATAGGTTTCTTTTTATTTATTTCCCTAATTCATGTTTATTTTTTGATTTTCTCTTTCCTGTTTGAACAAGGAAATGCAAGAAAATATTACAGCTGGCATAAACTTGAAGGAAGTGTTAATGCATTTGAAGAAAACACTATTCAACATAGTTTTAAAAAATTCTCGTTTATTATTTAATTTTAGAAGTGTTTTTAAAAATGTACATGATGCACTCAAAAAATAGTAAGAAAAATATAAAAAAAATCTACATGTATTACAAAAAATAATGTGTAAAATTATTCTTAAATTTCTACAAACACGTTTGACATGGTTTAACAGATTTATAGACTTTATTGTTTTTACACGATGATTTTTAAAACACGTTGAACAGTTTGCAAAAAAATGTAGACAAAATTTTATAGTACACGTTGAACTGATTAAATACACATAAATTATATAGATAGTTTGTTTGGGACAGGGGGCCGGTTTCTTTATATGTTTTGTTTGGGAAATATATGGGGCACCTTCCACTTATCGGAGAAAGGTATGATCCGTCCGGAGCTGAAAATAATTTCTACTAGGAAATGAATAATATAGACATGCACGGATGGAAGGATATGGGGCACCTTCCATCTGCCTTAGGTACCATGTGCTGTGAGACTTAATGCCTCCGATGTTGAAAATCAGGTGTAATCAAAAGTTTGCTTATTATTTGGCTTTCAAAAATGGAAGTTGCCGTATTATGTGGAAGGCACTTAAGTGTCGAAAATGCAGCTGTCAAACAGGATATGATCCCTTCATATAACCTCCGACGAGCTCATGTTTCAACACCCACCCCAGTCTTCACCAATTTTCGATCACTCACCACTCTCATCAATGGACGCTGTGCACGAGCCAGTGGATGTTCATCTCGCAGCACAAGAGGCTTTGCCCGCCCCTCAGGAGGCTGCGGGCAACGTGAATGCCCTAGCAGATGCCGTTGAATACATTTTTCAATTTATCACTGTTGTCCAAGATGATGAGGCACTAAAGTAAGTTATATTGCTCTGCATATTACTCTCGTACACAGCAGGCTAGATATCAGTTGGGCACCACAGCAGGCTAGACATAATTAACCATGATAGTCCAATATATTATGTTTGGTTGTCTAGGTGTTATATATTTTAGTGTATATATTTTATGCACTGTTACACCGGTGTTATATATTTTATGTGTGCCTCTGTATCACACCTTTTTACCTATTGTAGATGTGCCCATGTTATTTTTATACATCTAAAACATTATTACAGAAAAAATAGCTACCAGGTTATCACAAAAGCGCTAGCATGTTTTTAATTAAATAACTTTTTTTCACTGCTTTATATTATACAAAATAGTTAGTCTAAATGTGATACAGATATGGATGGATGTTATTTGGTAAAGATTGGTCTGCATTTTTTGGGCAGCACAATTTGGATTAGAAGCGAACGACCATATCAGATTGAAATCAGCCTACGGATGCTCCAGGAAACAATTAGCCTTTTTGGACAAATTCATCCTGAATGCTTCAATCTTGCAGTTCGTAAGCTTGCGAGCGCTGCAGTAGAGAGCACTGCAGGTACAAGAATGCTTGGAAACAAACATTTTTTTGACTTGCAGTTTCATTCTCTTGCACGGGCCCTCAGACACTCTTCGATGGAGCAAGAAACACGCACCACAGTGCTGATTGACAATGCCATTGTTCGGCCGTTTCCTAAATATGATGTGTTCAACTCTAACATTGTAAGAGACTCGTTCTTATAATTTAATTTGCTTATTATATTTTGTACTAACATGTGTCTATTTACAACAGTATCTACTACCATTTGTTTCTGTGGATTCTTCGTACGGACTACTTGTAGTCGACATGGAAACTAGGAGGGTTCTCCCAATTGATCCATCAATCGACGTCTATGGTGGACCATACAGCTTTCATAGCACTGAAACGAGGAAGGAAATCACAATGTTGAAACAAGAGTTCAACAATGTGTTGCAGATGAGGATCCCTGGTTGGAATAACAATCTCATGGACTGGTCACCGCACGGTATCTCTTCAACTGGCAGGCGGTAATATACTAAATTGATCACACGCGTTATAAGCACACCGTTATAGTTTTAATATAGTTTCTTTTTTTTGTAACAGCAAAGACTCCGCTTTCCTTGTCCTACAGGAGATGGCCCACCAGAATGGTACTACTGATTCTGGTAGGAAGACCACTCATGTAAGTACACAATAACGAGGTTTATCGTGCGATTTTTTTTCCAGCAATTTAAAAATTACTATTTTTCCATCCTTTCTAGGATTCAATACAGCTCAGAAAGAACCTGCTGGTCCAGATGCTGACGATAAAAAACAATGAAGCAACTGGAAACATACCGGCTGAAATTAGAGCGGCATTGAGGGTTTTAAACGACTGACTATGGTCCGATGCATATTCATATGTCGCAAATAAATGGCTACTACAGCTTTGTTAGGGATCAAATTGAGAATTATCTATTTGGCAATACGGATAACTATAAAATGCATTGGATGGTATATATAGGTTTAAATACTTTTTGTTGTTTTGGATATATTAAACATTTGTTTTGCGACGCACCCTATAATTCCTCGTTTCGTATAACTGTATCCAAGATATGTTAACTAGAACTCGAAATATCATGTCAATGAGAACAAGTCATGAACTACATATTTGGTAATACGAACTATATATAACTAACACGTCAATGCCTACTTATCAACATCAGCGCTAAAAGAAAAGCAGTTGTCGTAAATCATAGGCTGATGGAAAGTATGTACCTCATATTCAAAGCTTATTGAAAGCCAACAATCATTTCCTGCATGCTTTGCCTGCAAATTAAAGTGGAGCTTGACCCTATTGTCATGATGTAATGGACTCAAGTTATCAAAATTTTGTGGATCTTACTCTTACATGAGAAGGCATCAAGGCTCCCCCTGATTGTACATTCACCAAGGTTTGGTTGATCAAAGAACACATTTACACTGAAAACAGACATATGCAATACGATACATTAGTAGCAAGGAAATCCCATGTTACCAGGAGCACGAGGAGTTCAAGACAGAAGAAAATATGTCATACCAGTCGAACGGGTGTACTCTAATAGCTTCATATCGAATGTCTTGTCAACTCATACAAATAACTACCAGATCAGATGTGTGTCTAGAAGCTTAGCTTCATAATAAAAGCTGCCAAATCAACACATCAAAAGATAACTACAATGAGTTAATATACAGTCAACCAAACAAGTGACATAAAAGGCCAAAGCATTATTTTTCAGTGAGAAAATAAGTGAACAAAAAATTCATTATAATTTCACCGTTACCACTTTAATATTTTAATAGACAAATCGCATATTGTAACTATTGTATTTTTATATGCGAAAATTTTATACCTCATAAAAACTATTCAGTAACTTAAAGAAATAGTAAAGAAACAAAATTGTTTTAAGCAAGTTTGGATCTTTTACATCTTCTCTGATTTATTAGCAGACGTACTCCGTTGCAATCCTTCGGTGTATACATTAATATGAGTTAGTAAATTAAATATTTCATTTGTCTGGGATAGAGAAATAAGATTGTATTAAATCTAGAGATACGATTTTCCTAATAAAGAGATAATGCTTGTACATACAGACGACCCCGGGGAGTAGGAAAAGGAAGTTTCTTTTATTTCCTTTTCTGTTGTATTCACAAAATAAGTGGGCTGAAATAATGGAATTGGGAATATATTATCTAATACTGGGATAAAGAACAGATACAATAATTTAATTCTTTAGTAAGTTCTGATTTTTTACATCTTTTCTAATTTATTAACAGGTGTGCATTTGATGGAAAAAGTAAATATATCTGCACCATCAACAATGGTATATATGGTAGAAAACAATGGTATATATGGTACAACTATATTCAGCCATGATCTGCTACCCAGTTATTCTCCGCATGGCCTACCTATAGATGTTAACCTCCTCTGCCATCCCTCCTCCCCCTCCTTGCTCTTCCTTCGGCCATCACAACAGCAGACCTGGAGGAAAATCACAACAGCATCAAGAAAGCGAGTTCCTCTAGGTACGAACAATTCTGGATCTTTATCTTCTCTAAAAGTGTAATAGTTGTTATATTAGGATCATGTTTGGTTGAGGTATACAATCAAAAGTATGTTTTATCTTGCATTTTTTGTATGTTCACCTACAAAATTATGCATGCAATTATGAACACATGATTTTCTAAAGCACATTTTATAGCAATAAAAGCATGCATGCAATTCTGAACATGGCAGAAAACAAACAAATAAACAAACACTTCTGAAAAACTTAATATCATGACAGTCATAATATTAAGTCCTTCTATGTAATAAAAACTGCATAAGGTGAAAATGCTTCGATGGAATACTCTAAAATTATTCAGAATGGGCCCCTCATCCAACTTCCACCACTAGATATAATTAGTACATTAAATTTGTCCTTAATAGTAGTTTAAAAAAAACATACCATCAAATTTCTGGATCTTTCTCTTTTGTAAAATAATTAGATTAGGATCATGTTTGGTCAGGCATACCATCAAATTCGAAATGAAGAACACTAGTGGAGATAGTGCCAGCTTATAAAAAGCTCAGAGCCAATACAATTGATTGTAGATCTAATCAAGCAGTCCTATTAGGTGGGCTGCAACTGAATACAAACAGTTCTTTTAGATATTATAGGCTAACAATCTATTCTGGGCATCGCAAGTGTGGCATACACCTAACTTTTTAAGTTATGACCATAGTTCACTGCCTAAATTTGCATAGCCAAGCAATATTTTTTTAGTGAAATCTCACAAATATATTTGAGCCAGAAGAACAAACTAATAACTTTTTAAGTGTTTCAACATGCCAGAAAACAAACAAATATAATCATCTTCTAAAGAAATGTCTGTGAACGGATGATTTCTTTATATGAAATCGGAGAGGCAAGCTCTATTTTATCAAAAAAAAATCTGAAGATATATATCGTCTAAGTCATAATATTATGTCATTTCATGTAATTAAAATTGCATGAGGACAGAATGCTTCGATGGAATAGTCTAAAACTATTCACAATGGATATGTAATACTCCAATACCAAGTATGAGCAAATATATGAACGTGCTTATTTTGAGCAAGATAGAGCAAGTAATACGATGCACGTGCTTATTTTGAGCTGGCACTATTTGCAAATGCTACAAGCACTCCTAGGAAAGTGAAAACCGTGCACTGAGCTCACCATTTGTGCATGGCAATGGCTGTCAGTGGTGTAGGCCCCTTCTTTCCCTCAATTGGAGGAAATTTTTCTTGAAATGCTTTGCTTCTGCATCAGTCTGCACATTAAGAATCCAGTGAATTAGCGATTACGAAAAACGGGATAAATAACAATTAATCACTTGCTCTCTGCATAAGTTGTAAAATTAGGAAATAATTTTAGTAAGATTTTGAACTTATTCCCAAATTACAAATATATATAAAAAATGTACAGTGTCCCTAGCTTATTTATCTGTTCCATACAACATGTCAGAAAGTACAAAAGTATGCATGCAACTCTGAACACATGATTTACAGCAGCACATTTTATAGTAATAAAAGCAAGCATGCAATTCTGAACATGCGAGAAAATAAACAAATAAACAAACACTTCTGAAAAAATATATCATGATAGTCATAATATTAAGTCCTTTCATGTAATAAAAACTGCATAATGAGAAAATGCTTCGATGGAATGGTCTCAAATTATTCACAATGGGCCCCTCATCCAACTTCCACCACAAGAAATAATTAACCCATTAAATTTGTCCTTAATAGTAGTTTACAAGTATGCTTGTTCTGCCATATGTATGTGTGCAACACGTCAGATGAAAATAATTCCATCAAGTAATTATTTAGTCTAACCAGCATTGTGCTAAGCAATCGATCAATCAATTTATGCACTGGATCATATGCCAACATATATACAAATATCCCTAGTAAACACTGGATCAACCCAATTTACTCTGTGTGAACTAATTCCATACCTACCTTAATTAAAGTAGTAGTCACTTAGGTCAGAAACTAAAAACATGATCCAGTTCCCACAATAGTTCCATCTACAGATAAACAACCAAACATCCAGTGCCACACTGTGCTAAGAATATCAAACTGAGCACACCTCATAGCAGTTGATAACTGCAACCATTTAAACCGCATACAAAATTCAATAAACTTTACCATATCTACTGTAAACAATACAACAGTGCATCAACTCCATGTACTCCTAAAGTACCATTTCTTTGAAATTCAGTCCATGTACTAATTCAGAAAATTCCTAACTACTACTCCTGCTGCATGAATAATTGAGTGAGTTAAGAAAGCAGATAGACCTGCCACTGCTTGTTTCACATTGATGTTTTTCAGTTGATCGATGGATTTAGAGTTCTGTTGCCAGCACTCCCTGTTTGTTGGCTTGCCTGAACAAATAAAACAAATTATGTATTTAAATAATAGGAGGGGTAATCAATCAAGCAAGCAGGGTAATAAAACAAATGATATATAGTGCTCGCTGCATGCCGTCACCTACTAACATGCACGGATGCATTAGAAACTGAACTTTGTGCACTGTTGGAAGGAATCACACTATCTATGCAATTGAGCAATCTGCCTCTTCAAGTTGAAACTGATTGTTCGGAGGCCATTTGTATGTTGACAAGTGAAAAGCAAGATAGATCAAGTTTTGTTTTCTTGGTCCAAGAGATTAAACAGAAGCTTTTAGAGAGGAAGTCATCTTACTCATGTATGACCGCAAAAAAAAACATCGTTGGTGGGTTCATCTTACTCATGGTCCAAAATTGGTTTCAATCCAAACAAGTGCCAAAACTCATGGGCGTGACCAATATATTGGTAAGGCTGGCTTTGGTAGTCAATAAAACAGACCTTTATTCACGCAACAAAAACAGGTTTGGAGTGGCTTACCTTCACCTGAAGAGGTAGCAGATGCTGAGACAGTCGATGTTGCCAGCTACTGCAGCGGGAGGCGGGCCACGACGGCGGTCAGATGTTATAAACTTTAGGGTAAAATAAATCAGATAAAAATTAAGAGATGGCATTAAAAAGATAGCTTAAACTAAGAATAGAACGCATCAACTATAAAATTTTATAACATTTGCTATCTAAAGTTGCCAATTTGACAGAAAGAATGTAACTTTGACATTAATACTTGCTGCTAGGAAACAGATAAATTGCACACATAAAAGAATGGCAGCATTCACTTAACTAGAATTTATGCGAGACTCATTCATCGGGATAATAAAACATGACTAGCTAATTTACAACATTCCAAACCTAGGCACGGGTATCATCAAATGATCATCGAGGTTTAGGTCTATCCTGTTATCATCGAGGTTTACAAACTATCGGTTTTTAGATAGAACTACCCCTACTGCAAACAAAATTCGGAAATTAGCCGTGCATCTACTGTAAAGAAGATCCAAAAGTTTGATATTCAGTGCAAAATCTGGAAACAAAATTGCTCAAAGTTCTAGCAACTACTCCGACTGCAAAAAACCTAAAAAAGAGAGCTAAGGATGCAAAGATGCTGCCACAGCTTAAGGATTCAGTTGCTTACCATCAGATAAGCGGGATCCGTGCAAGCTAGCGGTTGCTGAGAGGGAGTTGATGCCGAGGTCACCGGCGCGGGGCGTTCCTGTATCTTGGCCTGGTGCAGCAGCATGAGGCGGGCACGGAGCGATGTCCTGTGGCCGTCTGGCTGGAGCGGTGGGGATATGGACGGGTGGTCAGACGCGCCGTTGGTTGAGGTGGCTGTGTCCCCGCGTCGCGTCGGTCGGCGCATGCAGTGCCGAGTGCTTGTACATGTCATCCCTCCTTGCCGAGGGCGGCGGCGTCGGGAAGCATCCGTCGTCCTCGCCATTCATGTGAGGTTTGGTCACGGCGCCGCGGCACAGAAAGAACAGAGAAGGAGTTCAGTGATGCAAAGATTCAAAGAAGACGAGGAGGGGGCGGATCTGAGCAGCCCGCGTTGAATGGATTTGTGAGGCATGGGGAGTGGCGTACCGGAGCTGTGGCGTTGCAGATCGGGACGCGTCACTGCGGATCCACCTGCGACATTGCCGGAGAGGAGCGCCGCCACGGATCCGACCGGAACGGGACCGGATCGATCACCCGCATGTGCTCCAGGAAGCGCGCCCCGTCCATCCCGCTCGGTCGCGCAGCACACAGCAGGCAGCCCCAAGGTCAGTGGATGCAGGAGACCGATGCGATGGCAGGCGGGCATAAGAGTGAGGCTGCCTGATCGTCGACGCGGGCGGCGATGCGGCGGGGGGAGGGGAAAGGGCGAGAGGGTTTGAGTGAGTGAGATGAGAGGAGAGGAGAGAGCGAGTGAGATGAGAGGATAAGGTAGGTAGATGCGGCGGGGGGAGGGGAAAGGGCGACGCCGCATCGCTTCAGTGCTCCTGCCGCCCGAGAGGCCTGCGTGCCAGGTGGGCCGTCGTGGCGGGCCGGGCAACAGCCCTGTTTGGGCCGGCCCAGACATGTTTCGCTGCTGCCTCGCTGTTTCTTTTGTTTTCTGTTTCTTTTCCTTTTTCTCTTTCTTTTCTTTTTTTGTTTTTGTTTATATTTCTTTTCCTATAATTTTTTATTCTTTATTTATATTATTTCGTTTTTATTATAATATACAAAGTTCAATGCATGTTACAAAAGTGTTCAACGGTATATTAAGGAAATGTTCATGGTTTTTTACAAAAGTTCATCATCCATTACAAAACTGTTCAACATTTATTAGAAATTGTTCAGTGAATATATAATCACTGTGTTTTTTAAATTTGTTAAGTGTATATTACACAAATTTGAAATCTGTATTAAAAAATTGCTCAAGTTATATTACATAACTTATATCACTATGTATTTTTGAGTTTTTTCGAAATAAGTTCGATTCTTAATAGGTCGCTCCGCAAGACTATCACTAGGTTTCTTTAAGACAGGTTGTTAGTTTTTGGCCATTTTTCTACACGGCTGGAGTTCGTTACATCCAAATGGGTCGGCCCAGTCGCCCCTGCCTTCAGCGAAGGCTCCCGTGTTTTGCTTAGCGCATGTTAACCTGGCCGGGCTGTGGTTATGCTTATTACATATACTAAGGGTATCACAAAAAAATAAAAATAAAAACACATATACTTGGTTAATGTTGGTTAGTTAGCATGTTTATTTTTGTTTGTCAAATTTCAATAGCATATATAATTAATTTAAAATCATTTAAGCAATTTCAGATGACTACTTACTTATATATGAACATTATAGTTTGTTGTTTCCCCAAATTGTTGTATTAGTAAAATAATTTAAGCTGCATATTTTTCTAATATAATCAAAATAATTTTTATCACAGATAAAATAGTTGTGTTAGTTTCACATTATATGATGCAGCAAAAAATACTATTTATGTTTCAGCATATATATAAAGTGATGGGTTCCGACATACGCACTGATGTAACGATGACAGACCGCACTGAAACACCACGAGAAGAGGTGCATATAGCTAACCTTACTCTGTATGTATATTATATATGATAATATGAAAGGTCTATTTATATTTTTGTTTTTTCAGAATATAGGAGACATGGATATGGACTTTGGAGATGCACAGAAAGAATCCATTGAGGGTTCAGATGCAATGTCGCTGGAAGGGGCCGAAAATTCACAACATAATAACGTCGAAGAGGTTATATCTCATAACAAACCAAAAAAGGATGCTAATTTACATGTTATCCCACAAGGTATTTTTTAATATTATTATCAATATTATTTTTGTGATATTGCCTTTTGTATTCAACTAATTTGCCTCATTTAGTTTACTAAGTTGGCTCACTTTTTTACGAATTTGACAGACTATGTTTGTACCCCTAGAGATATTACAGTCATCGAATCAATCAAGTCTGCCCCCAAGAATACCCAGTTCGTGGACATTGGAGATGCCTTGTTAGCAACCGACGATTTGAAATGCCTTATAAAAAATGATATGTTCTTACATGACAGTGTAAGACCAATTGCACAAACTTTGTAATTAATAATATGAACAATATATAATATCATAAAATATAAATATAATCGAAATGTTGTTTACAGGTGATAAATGCTTACATATATTGCATGCTTGCTCACAAGCATCTACAAGATAGGGCGGGTGAAAGGATACACATTATTAGCACGTTTGTATCTGGCCAGATAAAAGAAGACGGGGAAAGAGACATAGACCCATCAAAATATCACCGCATCGTGCATCATGTCAATACTTATCTACAGCAAGATATGGTTAGTTTTTGTCTCGTTATCCATGCATATAATTATGGATTGTTTTTATTTAATTCATAATTATAAAGATTTATTAATATTTATATCTAATTGCGATCGTGACTTGTATGATATTGACACCAGTTATTCATTCCGATTAACATGTCGGGCTACCATTGGTATTTAGCAGTCGCCAATGCCAAAAAACGTGAGATTCAAGTATTGGACTCACTTGGTTCTCGGGTCAAACGCAATGACCTTGCTACTACGTTAACTATATTTTTTTACTCATCTTAACATATGATTTGTTTGCCTTGTTCCCTAATATTTCTCATATATAAAATAGTTACTAGGACTCGAGAAGCGTATAAAACTTGTAGAGCATAGTCCGGAGTTTATCAGAGGTCATAAGTGGCCCGATCTGAATGTTACAAAATGGACGGTTGTAGAGCAGTTTCATGAGGCAATACAAATCGATGGGTAAGCACTTGTTACAATGGTTTGTTTATTTGATTTATCTGTGTGCGTATCATGTGGACTGTTTATGCTAAATTATATGGAATACTGGACATCACATGGACTGTCAGACACGTTCACCCAGGTATTCCATTTTTATACATTATCTCATTAATTTATCTCAAAATATTATATAATTTGATTATATATATATTTTGTAGGAGGATATGAAACATTTTCGAAAAAAATTAGCTGCCATTTTGCTCGATTCAGAGCTGAATAAGCTAAAAGGAGATCCCATATACCATCAACCTGACGATGAAGAAACTTTAGCTAATTCTGATATCAAGATCCTGGAGAATCCATCTGACGTAGTCAAAGACAAACGTCCTGCCCCAATCACTACAATACCCACGGACCAACGTGAATTACTTGCCGGCCTCTGCAACTACATCATGTCTATCGATGATGCCGGGTGTTTGGAGTAAGTATCATGTATCAATATTTAATGTGCGGATTTATAATAGTATTCTTCTTATCATCCAATTTATAGGAAGGTATGGGTCCGGAGCTCGACACCCGATCCAATGGGCTTAAGTCTTAAGAAACTTCAGTGCATACTTAACATGGAGCAGACCATGGACAATGACTGCTTCAACACAGCCGTGCGTATGCTGGCATGTGACGAGGGAGTATTGTTCACAGACCCTCCTGTGCACTACATGGATCTACGATTTTGTGTAAATCATCTTAACTCTTAATTCTATGTGTCATTACTATCAACATGTTGAAAAAATATTTGTTTTTTTACTTAGGTCACGATGCTAGAGTCAACACGAGGTCAGAAGTTTTGCGAGAAGGAAACTATCCAGAGGTTGGCAACATTATTTGATAGCTGTCCTGAGATGGACAACGACATCTCATCATGCAACAAGGTAAGTAAAGTATTTTGTCCATTGTTATCATGGTTTATTGTTGTTTCTAATACCTGCACTTGTAGATTTATCTTCCCTATGCATCCATCGGCCGATACATCTTGTACGTCATCGACAAAGAGGCACGTCGCCTATATATTATGGATCCTATTCAAACATCACAATCGTTAGAGGAGAAAAAATTGAGGCATGCACTGAAATTAAAAAGTTTTCCAAGGGATTTCAAAGAAGCACTCGAAAAAAAGCTGCCTGGTTGGAATTATGATCTATCTAAATGGCAACGTTTATTTCCGTCCGGTGTTCCAACGAGTATAGATGGGTAATGAATTCATAACAAAAACATTTACTTTTGTTATTACTATATTCTTTACATTGTTAATTTAAAGTTTTACAGGAATTTGTCTGGCTATTTTGTTTTTCATTTTATGCTCTGGTGGAACGGTGAAGATTTGGTCAAGCCGATTTGCGTGGTGAGTATTGTCCGTTACATGTTTTAAGACCTTCAGAGTGAAATTTTCATACTAACTACATGTATGCGTTTATGCAGGATGGGTATGAATTGAGGAATCCGTTTTTGTTATACTTGCTAAAACATCGTGGGAATGAAGCTAAAGGAAACTTACCGGATATTGTGAAAGAATTTCTTAAGCGCATCATCTAGATATTAATAGTTTTGTAATAGATGTTTAGTTGGAACATCGCTCAGTTTGTTACATGGACATGTCGTTAATTTTTCTTATATTATCAATTTACATTGCAAAAATGGACTTTAGTTATTAAATAATTATGTTTCTGTTATATTGTTTGTACGTGTGGAATTTAACATGTAACTCCTGCAAACTTTTTCAAGAGCCCGTGGCAACGCACGGGCACTCTACTAGTATATATATATCCACTAAGGGTTTTAGGCCGTTAACTTTTGAAGGATCGGCTAGAGATGGTCTTATGCCTTGTTTATTTCAGTTCTTCACAATGTGATGCTCTATATGTGCACCTATTTGCCGTACAGTTCAATTTCATCAATAAAAGTTTCTACAATACCACTATGAATTATGATATTTGGTTGCTGTTAACGATGTTGCAGTTAACATGCCTTTTCTTTTTTTAACAATAGCTAGTGTACTTTAGACCTGTACAATACTAGTTTGAATGACTATTTGCTTGTTTTTAAATGTTATGCGTGATGCAGTTAACGCACCTTTCCACTTTTTTTTTGCTTAACTAGCGTGCTTAAGCCTGCACACTGAAGCTATCATTTGTAGATTATGTTGTCTACCATGGATATATTTGGTTGATGTTTAGCCTGTTGCGCTTAACATGCCTTTATATGTACTCATATCGGACAATATTGAGAACAGTGTTGTTTTACATCGAGGTTAGTTTCATCGCATTGCTTATACGTACTCACTGTTCAGGATATCGGTAGGTGGTACCATATAGCATGGGGACTGATAAGGGAGTTATCATCGAATTGGACATTTCACTGAATATATCTGTAACCCATTTATTAGTAGGTTAACTAGGGCCATATTTAATATATCTGAGGCTACATAGCAGCATGCATTGTACTGAATGACTAAATATGCAATCCCAGGCTACATAGCATCAAGGAAGAGTGTTACCTTAATGTTCTGATGATGTCTAGATATACATGTAATAAAATCTTATATAATTGGATGGAGGGAGTGTTGTACTACATCATTTTGAAATTGTTGTTTAGCTTCTAATATTAACTTGGTGCTTTTAGGTACATATGTCATTGCCAAAGATCCACACTTCGACCCTTTCTGCGTATGGGGCAACGAGATATTCATGAACCAGCACCAAGTGAGGAAATTGATAAAGATTGTTATTAAAATGGGTCAAAATATGTCAATCGAACTATTTGTTTACACTTTATGCAAGACAACAGTGAGCTGCAGGATGGTAAGTAAGAACTCTGTAGCCTTCTTTTTACTGCCCGTAATGACTTGTGTTAGATGACAATGTCTGAATCTTTTTTCCTTTGAAGTGGATCCTGAAGCAGTTTACTCAAGATTACCTCTCAAACTACATGATTGGTGGCCGACCATCACAAGGGATTGGACAAGAGTCGTGTGTGCCTTCTGCATCCAGGAGAGCACAATAGAGCCATTCTGCTTCACCTTGTTCAACAACCAGAATGTCTGTCGCCTCTTTCTTTACCATCTGTAATAGTACAAGTATAGAACCTTGGTTCATCATTCTTTATTTGGTGCTTATGTAATTCTTAAACATATGTACCTATGAATCGAATAAAGCATTGGTTGTTTGAACCTGATGGATATGAATAAAGCTATAGCCTACTTTCAAGTTCAAATTAGCTACAATTTTAAATAGCAGCAATTAAATTAGGGTGAAATTAGGGTGTGCAGGTCATTACGGCGCACAGCATATGCGATATACATCATAATATGACATGGTTCACGAAGAGGAAACGTGTGTAACAATGCACACAGTTGCCGTTTGCAAAGCGTGTGTGATGTCATACCTATCACATACGGTGCGGGAAAACTAAATGTGTGTGATTGTCTACCTGTCATACACGGTTTATAACCATGAACTGTTTGTGATGTGCCAGGCATCATAAACTAGTTTGGTACGTGCCTAGAATTTGCCTAGGTTTAGGTAAAACCACAAAACACCGACTACGGTGGCAATGCGAGCACAAACGATTATCAAGGATGAAGTGTTTGTGAATATTGGAAACAGTTATATAGGGGAAACCGTATGCATCAAGGCTCCCTATCCCCGATGGTTTATGGGTCATGTGGGCAGGACCACCCTATCGCCCACACTCACTTGGCGATGGTTCCAAATGTCGTCGCATAAAGGGGTTAAAAATCGCTTGTATAGCACCTCGCTATACCAGTGCAAGCTTGGCTCGGTCCTTGCCATTGGAACGGAACTTTCCCGTGATAAGGCCTCTAGTTGGGCCATGGTGACTGCGAAGGATCTGGGAGAATGCATCCAAGCTTTTGTGATAGCTATGGCAGAGCTCGTGGGCATCGAGGAGGTCGACAAGGGTGGAGAGCCATAGGGGGCACCACCACCGAGAAAGGGTGGTTTGTCCTCACCCCATATTTGATTGGGAGGAGGGATATGATGACTGTGAAAAAATCATCGGGGAGGCTGCTGATGAATTCTAGGCCTGCTGGAGTCGCTGGCGGTTCTTTCTCGACCCGCCTCTGCTAGTTGGTGTTGGGGAACCTAGTAATTTCAAAAAACTTCCTACGCACACGCAAGATCATCGTGATGTATAGCAACGAGAGGGGAGAGTGTTGTCCACGTACCCTCGTAGACCGAAAGCGGAAGCGTTTAACACAACGCGGTTGATGTAGTCGTACGTCTTCACGATCTGACCGATCAAGTACCGAACGCACGGCACCTCCGAGTTCAGCACACGTTCAGCTCGATGACATCCCTCGAACTCTGATCCAGCCGAGTGTTGGGGGAGAGTTTCGTCAGCACGACGGCGTGGTGACAATGATGATGTTCTACCGACGCAGGGCTTCGCCTAAGCTCCACTACGATATTATAGGTGTAATATGGTGGAGGGGGGCACCGCACACGGCTAAGAGATCAATGATCAATTCTGTGTCTAGAGGTGCCCCCCTACCCCCGTATATAAAGGAGCAAGGGGGGTTCGGCCGGCCAAGGGGAGAGGCACGCACGGAGGAGTCCTACTCCTACCGGGAGTAGGACTCCCCCCCTTTTCCATGTTGGACTAGGAGAGAGAGGGGGAAGAGGTGGAGGGGAGGAAGGAAAGGGGGGCGCCGCCCCCCTCTCCTTGTCCTATTCGGACTGGGGGGGAGGGGCGTGCGGCCCTGCCCTGGCCTCCTCTCCTCTCTTCCACCTAGGCCCACTAAGGCCCATTAAGTTACCGGGGGTTCCGGTAACCTCCCGGTACTCCGGAAAAATCCCGATTTCACCCGGAACACTTCCGATATCCAAACATAGGCTTCCAATATATCAATCTTTATGTCTCGACCATTTCGAGACTCCTCATTATGTCCGTGATCACATCCGGGACTCCGAACAACCTTCGGTACATCAAAACATATAAACTCGTAATATAACTGCCATCGTAACGTTAAGCGTGCGGACCCTACGGGTTCGAGAACTATGTAGACATGACCAAGACACCTCTCTGGTCAATAACCAATAGCGGAACCTAGATGCTCATATTGGTTCCCACATATTCTACGAAGATCTTTATCGGTCAGACCACATAACAACATACGTTATTCCTTTTGTCATCGGTATGTTACTTGCCCGAGATTCGATCGTCGGTATCTCGATACCTAGTTCAATCTCGTTACCAGCAAGTCTCTTTACTCGTTCTGTAATACATCATCCCGCAACTAACTCATTACTCACAATGCTTGCAAGGCTTATAGTGATGTGTATTACTGAGTGGGCCCAGAGATACCTCTCCGACAATCGGAGTGACAAATCCTAATCTCAAAATACGCCAACCCAACAAATACCTTTGGAGACACCTGTAGAGCACCTTTACAATCACGCAATTACGTTGTGACGTTTGGTAGCACACAAAGTGTTCCTCCGGTAAACGGTTGTTGCATAATCTCATAGTCATAGGAACATGTATAAGTCATGAAGAAAGCAATAGCAACATACTAAACGATCGAGTGCTAAGCTAACGGAATGGGTCAAGTCAATCACATCATTCTCCTAATGATGTGATCCTGTTAATCAAATGACAACTCATGTCTATGGCTAGGAAACATAACCATCTTTGATCAACGAGCTAGTCAAGTAGAGGCATACTAGTGACACTCTGTTTGTCTATGTATTCACACAAGTATTATGTTTCCGGTTAATACAATTCTAGCATGAATAATATACATTTATCATTATATAAGGAAATAAATAATAACTTTATTATTGCCTCTAGGGCATATTTCCTTCAGTCTCCCACTTGCACTAGAGTCAATTATCTAGATTACATAGTAATGATTCTTACACCCATGGAGTCTTGGTGCTGATCATGTTTTGCTCGTGGAAGAGGCTTAGTCAATGGGTCTGCAACATTCAGATCCGTATGTATCTTGCAAATTTCTATGTCTCCCACCTGGACTAAATCCCGGATGGAATTGAAGCGTCTTTTGATGTGCTTGGGTCTTTTGTGAAATCTGGATTCCTTTGCTAAGGCAATTGCACCAGTATTGTCACAAAAGATTTTCATTGGACCCGATGCACTAGGTATGACACCTAGATCGGATATGAACTCCTTCATCCAGACTCCTTCATTTGCTGCTTCCGAAGCAGCTATGTAGTCCGCTTCACACATAGATCCCGCCACGACACTTTGCTTAGAACTGCACCAACTGACAGCTCCACCGTTCAATGTAAACACGTATCCGGTTTGCGATTCAGAATCGTCCGGATCAGTGTCAGAGCTTGCATCAACGTAACCATTTACGATGAGCTCTTTGTCACCTCCATAAATGAGAAACATATCCTTAGTCCTTTTCAGGTATTTCAGGATGTTCTTGACCGCTGTCCAGTGATCCACTCCTGGATTACTTTGGTACCTCCCTGCTAAACTTATAGGAAGGCACACATCAGGTCTGGTACACAGCATTGCATACATGATAGAGCCTATGGCTGAAGCATAGGGAACATCTTTCATCTTCTCTCTATCTTCTGCAGTGGTCGGGCATTGAGTCTTACTCAATCTCACACCTTGTAATACAGGCAAGAACCCTTTCTTTGCTTGATCCATTTTGAACTTCTTCAAAACTTTGTCAAGGTATGTGTTTTGTGAAAGTCCAATTAAGCGTCTTGATCTATCTCTATAGATCTTGATGCCCAATATATATGCAGCTTCACCGAGGTCTTTCATTGAAAAACTCTTATTCAAGTATCCCTTTATGCTATCCAGAAATTCTATATCATTTCCAATTAGCAATATGTCATCCACATATAATATCAGAAATGCTATGAGCTCCCACTCACTTTCTTGTAAATACAGGCTTCTCCAAAAGTCTGTATAAAACCAAATGCTTTGATCACACTATCAAAGCGTTTATTCCAACTCCGAGAGGCTTGCACCAGTCCATAAATGGATCGCTGGAGCTTGCACACTTTGTTAGCTCCCTTTGGATCGACAAAACCTTCCGGTTGCATCATATACAACTCTTCTTCCAGAAATCCATCCAGGAATGCAGTTTTGACATCCATTTGCAAAATTTCATAATCATAAAATGCGGAGTTGCTAACATGATTCGGACAGACTTGAGCATCGCTACGGGTGAGAAAGTCTCATCGTAGTCAATCCCTTGAACTTGTCGAAAACCTTTCGCAACAAGCCGAGCTTTATAGACAGTAACATTACCGTCAGCGTCAGTCCTCTTCTTGAAGATCCATTTATTTTCAATGGCTTGCCGATCATCAGGCAAGTCAACCAAAGTCCATACTTTGTTCTCATACATGGATCCCATCTCGGATTTCATGGCTTCAAGCCATTTTGCGGAATCTGGGCTCACCATCGTTTCTTCATAGTTCGTAGGTTCGTCATGGTCTAGTAACATAACCTCCAGAACAGGATTACCGTACCACTCTGGTGCGGATCTTAATCTGGTTGACCTACGAGGTTCAGTAATAACTTGATCTGAAGTTTCATGATCATTATCATTAACTTCCCCACTAATTGGCGTAGGTGTCGCAGAAACTGGTTTCTGTGATGATCTACTTTCCAATAAGGGAGCAGGTACAGTTACCTCATCAAGTTCTACTTTCCTCCCACTCACTTCTTTCGAGAGAAACTCCTTCTCTAGAAAGGATCCATTCTTAGCAACGAATGTCTTGCCTTCGGATCTGTGATAGAAGGTGTACCCAACAGTCTCCTTTGGGTATCCTATGAAGACACATTTCTCCGATTTAGGTTCGAGCTTATCAGGTTGAAGTTTCTTCACATAAGCATCACAACCCCAAACTTTAAGAAACGACAACTTTGGTTTCTTGCCAAACCATAGTTCATAAGGCGTCGTCTCAACGGATTTCGATGGTGCCCTATTTAGAGCGAATGCAGCCGTCTCTAAAGCATAACCCCAAAACGATAGCGGTAAATCAGTAAGAGACATCATAGATCGCACCATATCTAGTAAAGTACGATTACGACGTTCGGACACACCATTACGTTGTGGTGTTCCGCGTGGCGTGAGTTGCGAAACTATTCCGCATTGTTTCAAATGTAGACCAAACTCGTAACTCAAATATTCTCCTCCATGATCTGATCATAGAAACTTTATTTTCTTGTTACGATGATTTTCAACTTCGCTCTGAAATTCTTTGAACTTTTCAAATGTTTCAGACTTATGTTTCATTAAGTAGATATACCCATATCTGCTCAAATCATCTGTGAAGGTGAGAAAATAACGATATCCGCCACGAGCCTCAATATTCATCAGACCACATACATCTATATGTATGATTTCCAACAAATTAGTTGCTCTCTCCATAGTTCCAGAGAACGGTGTTTTAGTCATCTTGCCCATGAGACACGGTTCGCAAGTACCAAGTGATTCATAATCAAGTGATTCCAAAAGTCCATCATTATGGAGTTTCTTCATGTGCTTTACACCGATATGACCTAAACGGCAGTGCCACAAATAAGTTGCACTATCATTATCAACTCTGCATCTTTTGGCTTCGACATTATGAATATGTGTGTCACTACTACCGAGATTCATTAAAAATAGACCACTCTTCAAGGGTGCATGACCATAAAAGATATTACTCATATAAATAGAACAACCATTATTCTCTGATTTAAATGAATAACCGTCTCGCATCAAACAAGATCCAGATATAATGTTCATGCTTAACGCTGGCACCAAATAACAATTATTTAGGTCTAATACTAATCCCGAAGGTAGATGTAGAGGTAGCGTGCCGACGGCGATCACATCGACTTTGGAACCGTTTCCCACATGCATCGTCACCTCGTCCTTGGCCAGTGTTCGCTTAATCCGTAGTCCCTGTTTCGAGTTGCAAATATTAGCAACAGAACCAGTATCAAATACTCAGGTGCTACTGCGAGCTCTGGTAAGGTACACATCAATAACAGGTATATCACATATACCTTTATTCACCTTGCCATCCTTCTTATCCGCCAAATACTTGGGGCAGTTCCGCTTCCAGTGACCAGTCTTGTCGTGGAATTGTCACGGCAGATGTCCTCGAGCTAGGACTTAGTCGTGGAGCCATCGCAGCTAGGAAGCTTGAAGGGGTTAATGCGGGACAAGGAACACGAGTGTTTATACTGGTTCGGCCCCTTACGGTGAAGGTAAAAGCCTACGTCCAGTTGAGGTGGTATTGATTAAGGTTACGATCACCAGGGAGCTAAACTGCTACGCCCGGCTCTGGATGAGATTGTTCTTCTCCCTAAACCGCTGCCGGGCCGTCCCTTTATATAGGGAGGCTGACGCCCAGCAGCTCTCAGAGTCCCGGCCGGCTCATAAGAGTGTCCGGCTCGGACTCTCAACTATTCTTGCCTTACACTACAAGTTCTACCATAATAATGATTGCAACTACGGGCCTTTAAGCCATATCCGGGTCTTAAGCCCATCTTTGGCCCACCGTCTTTAAGCTTTGCGCCGGGCTTCTGGTAGTGACCATATGAGTAACCCGGCCCCTCCTGGCGGGTGACTCTAAGGTCTATATCCTCAACATTAGGCCCCAGACTGATTTGAGCCGGCTCATCTCAATCTTCCATTCCTTCGACAGAAAACCTCCGGCTTACAATTGTGTGAAGGCCATAACCCGGCGTGACGTCATCCTCTGGACTCCGGATAATCCGTCGTGACGTCATCTTGCATTAAGTCCGTTTTTTACTCCGCCAGATCTGCAACGGATCTTTTCCTTTACTATCATCCCGAAAATCGAGGCGTTTCATGGGGAGATAACCACGCCGTGGTCTCCTTGAATCTCGCGCCCACTTATGAACTTGCCTTATAAATAGGCCGGCCCGACGGGCTCTCAGCCACTTCTCTCTCCATCTTCTTCCTCGTGCCATTGCTCCTCTGCCCAAGCTCTGCTACTGCCGCCGCCGTCGCGCCCCCGGTCTTCGTCAACCTTGGCCACTGCATCACCCTGACTCGGACCAGACAAACGGCGGCAACCTCCGCTCCTCTCCAGCTCCGGTGAGTCTCCGCTACTCCATAGGGCAGATCCGTACTAGGGCTCGAGTAGTTCATCCGCTTTCTTCGTAGTTCATCACCATTGCCACAAACTCCGGTATTTTTCTTTCTTACTGCTCCTTTTGATCTTAGATCTGCATAGAACTATTGCGGTGACTGTTTAGCACCCATTTTACACGCAAGCAGCTCTCTTTTTACTGCATAGGAACTTTGTTCGAGCCCAAGAACTCCCTCGCTTCTGTTTCTAGGTCTAGAAATTTTTCTTTTGCCCGACCATTTCGATCCAAAAAAGTTACTGCAATGTGTGAAACCTGTTTTACCACACTTAGTAAAAAACTACAATCATCGAATCCCGGCGGTTTATAGTTCCGGTTTAAAGAAACCACGCGCCGTAGAACCGTCCGGCTTAAAGAAAGCCATGCGCCATAAAAATTTCCGGCTTTAGCTGTAATAAGGCCTGTAGACGAACAAATTACTCTCAATCCCTCGGCGGCTTAAATAGCCCGATGCACTTAAGTGTATACCATTAGTCCCCTTCATAAGCCGCCACCTTGACATTGAACTGTAGATTTCCTCCGGCTCATAATTAACCCGGACATTTTTCCTTTTATCATAGACCGCCGACTTTCACCATGCCTCCCAAAGCTCCCATTACTTGCAACTGGATGAGGTCCAATGTCACCAATGAGACCCTAGCAGATTTTGTTAAGTCCGGATATCTGCCCAAGAAGGATGTCATATCCTACCGTGCCCCTGACCCGTCAGAAGAGAGACCACAACCAAAGGACGGGGAGGTAGTGATTTTTGCGGATCATATGAGCCGGGGCTTCGCACCGCCCGGTTCAAAGTTTTTCAGAGACGTTCTGAACTTCTTCGACTTGCGGCCTCAAGATATAGGACCCAATTCAGTGTCCAACATCTGTAATTTCCAAGTCTTCTACGAGGTTTATCTTGGAGAAGAACCTAGTCTGCTGCTCTTCAGAGAGCTTTTTTACTTAAACCGTCAGAATGAGTGCGCCAATGGACCAAGTCTAGAGCTAGGTGGCATCTCCATTCAGCGGCGAAGAGACTGTCTTTTCCCTTATGCCGAGCCGCCGAGCCACCCAAAGGACTAGAACATGACTTGGTTATATTGCCAAGATACGTCACCGGCTGATGAAAGTCCGCTGCCGGGCTTTCGCCCATCACGTCTGGAGTCAAGACACCCATTGTCAGACAAACTGACTCCGGCGGAGCGCCAGCCTCTGCTTCCCACCATCAACAAGATCAAGGCTCTCCTGGGCAATGGTCTAAATGGAATCGATCTGGTCCGGGTCTGGATCTCATGGCGGGTGATCCCATTGAGCCACCGCCCCGGCTTAATGTGTGAGTACACGGGCCGAAAAGACGACCCTCAGAGACACAGCCGCAATGATCTTCCTGAAGATGTTGCAGAGGACATGACCAAGGCTCTCTTGAACGAGAGCCTGGCAGACTGTGGAAGGACCGGGTTAGCCCCCTTCTGCAAGACCAACCCAGCCCCAGCAGTAAGCCGCCAATCTAATCATCCTATCTTCTTCTGTATATAACCTTCATCTGAATCGTTTGAAGAAATCATCATTGTATTTTTCAGGCTGACGACAAGTTCTGGCGGGTCAAATATGTCCATGAGGCGGCCAAGAAGGACAGAAAGGTGAAGAAAGCCGCCAAGAAAGACGCTCCCCGTAAGAAGGGAAGTAGGCCCACTGCTTCGGAGCTGTTGCAGCTAAGTGACAGCTCCGAGTCTGAGGTAATTCCTAAACCTGTAAGCTCTTGTTATACTTGTCGTTTATTTCTGTCCGCCTTATCAATGCTGTTTATCAACAGGAGGACACCGGAGCCAGTAACCCGGTGGTTGAAGAGGTAACAATACTTTCCTCCGACTCGGAGCCCTTGCCAAGGCTGAAAACCCGAAGAGTAACCCGGAAAGTAAGCTTTTCCCATCCTTTAGCTTACCAAGATCCTCAATTTATTTTGAAGCGACAGGTTCATGAGAGCCGGCGGCACACCCGGACCAGCAAGGACACTAACCTCTCCTCCGGGTTACCTGATGCATCAAGGAAACGCCGGACTGAGGTGATCGCAAAATTGTACCCTTTTCATCCTTTTGCGGGTGTTATACGCCAACCACTTAATTCTTCTGACTCAAATTATCAGGAGACTTCCCCTTCTTCCGGCGACTCTATGCAGTCGAATCTGCCGGCTTTCAAGACCGCGCCCGGGTAATGATAATCATCTCATGTTGTTCTGATCTTTACTCATATTTTTTGTACTAACCTTTGTTGTTCTTTCAGTGCCCAGGCAAAGCTCACCAAGAGGGTGAAGAAAACCAAGTCGGCCGGAGTGCCGGATTTGCCTGAGCCGGAGGTGACGATCCAAGAACCGCCAGCTGCCTCCGCCCCCGAAGCCACCACTCCAATGGACACGGCGCCTGTAGAAGCTTCTGCTGACCCGGAGGCCTCCGGCTCGGCCCAACCAACAAATGACCCGGACGTGGTAATCACCCGGACGGAGTTCGTTGAGCCGGGGAGACCTACCGTGCTGGCCAAGTGCTCCGCTAAGGGGGAGTTGCTGCAGCCCCACCGGGTGAACCTGGACCTCTCCGACTACACCAATCTGAGCATTGGAGAGCTCGTCTCTGGCTACATCAGCCAAGTGCACAAGTGCCGGGACGCCGAGGTTGCCATGGTGACCCAGATCCAGCAGAAGTCTGAGGTAACATCCTTTTGTCCTCTTATTTACTGCTTAGTTACCGGTACCATGCTAGCCCCCGAGTCGACGACTTATGACTGAGTACGTTGTAGACTTAGGTTCCGGCTTACTCCATTTGAACCGGCAATATGTAGATAGAAAACGTTCAATATGCATTAGCCCCCAAGTGCCAAGTGTCTTTGCTTGGAAAACGCTTGGGACTTTAAATTTGTAGAGTAATTGTTCATGCCATAACCCGGAAACTCATACAGGCTGCTGGCAAGAAGCTGGAGACTGACCTTGCTGATCTCACGAGCCGGCTGAAGATGCAAGAGATGGAGACCCGGAAGGCAAACGCCAAGTTCGTGTCCAGCATCGCCGCGCAAGAGAAGCTGAAGACGGAGTTCGACACTGAACGGAAGGCATGGGCCGAAGAAAAGGCCGCATTGGTGACCCGGGCTGAACAGGCGGAGAAGACTCTCTCCGAGAAGACCGCTGAGCTCTCCGGCCTAAAGCGCCAAGTGTCCCAAATGGTGGCCGCAATCTTCGGTAAGTCGTCTCGCCGGCTTTCATCAAGTTTTAGAATGTGTATATCTCATAATTTCATCCTTGTCGGCGGCTTATCTGTCTTTGTTAAACAGGTCCCAGAAGTGCCAACCTGAATCAGAGTGTAGTGACCAAGCTGAAGGCCGTATACACCCTGGTGGAACAACTCTACACCGGGTCACAACGTGCCTTGGCTGTGGTGGCCCTCTCCAACGAGGTGCCGACTCACCTGGCGGAAGTCCTTCGCCGGCTCGCCGTTCTTCCTCAACGGATCCAAGAGCTGCGACGGGCCTCTGCAAGAGCCGGAGCAATCGCCGCGCGGAGCCGGGCCAAGGCGTTCCTGCCAGAGCTAGACCCGGCGGACATCGCCCTCGGCTACCCAAGCCTGAAGGAAGACGGCACCGCCTTTGACCAGAAGGACTTCGCAGCTTGCGTGAAGGCTGTACGCCCGGTGGCTACTCTCATTGGCAACGATACAGATCTAACCAAGTACCAGCCGGGTTATAATGCGGAGAATCAGAGGATCCCAACCCCTCGCTATGAAGCCCTCAACTTGATCCCGCCGGCTCGTCAGCACACTTTCGCCCCGGAGATTGACCCGGCTGGGTTAATTAACGAGGAAGCCCAATTCGAAGCTCTCAGAGGCATCGACTGGAAGTCATCAACTTTCCAGGTCTTGGGATCAGCCGGAGGAGAAGATAAGGACGAGCCGGAGACTTCAACTCAGCCAGCGTCGTAACTCAGCTGGCGGTTTATCAAACAATGCCTCACCCCTTTGGACTTAGCGAGTCTTGTAATAGAATAGGTGCAACAGTTTATCTCTGCCGTGCCATCGTGCACGTATTGAATGCTGAAGTCTTTTGAAGTTGTCTCTTTAATGTTTCTCCGGGTCATAATCAATCCTTTGTTTTTCTTAACCTCAAAAAGAGGTGCCTTTAATTATCCTGCATAGAAGGGCAAATCACAAGTCTCGAGGCGGCTTACCGCCCTGAGAATCATAAGCTTTAGATAACCCGGAATATGAATCAAAAAGGACTTGTCTTCAATGATATCCTGAATACAGCCGTAAGAACATACTTAACAGCCTGCGAGCATACTTCCGATTTAAATAACCCGGACAAGAAGGTTGGTACCACAACTCCGGTTTACCTGTCTTATAACACCCATTGCGTTTAGCAATACTGTAAACCAAAGTTAAACCGGCAAAGTGAGACCCGGCTGTACACACCTTGACATAATCAGAGAAAACTTGTGATAAGGCGGAAGAACTTAGGGGCTTCCGGTTCGAATACGACCAGAGACCCGGCCCAAAGGGGTTAAGCTAAGATTCGGATACGATCATATAGCCCCCAGTGGGTGTGGCGATGCCAATCAAGAGGGTACCGGCAGCTATGTTCTCTTTGGTTCGAATACGACCAATGTTTGAACAGGAAGCCCCCAAGTGATTTTAAGAATTGTTTAACGACGCTGATTTGAATACAATCCACGTCGGTTCTCAGAGGGGTTAAACTATGATTCAAATATGACCAAAGGTAACCTCCCAATGAGCTCGGCACTTTGCCAATCAAATGGGTATCGACAGCTATGTTCTCTTTGGTTCGAATACGACCCATGTTTGAACAGGAAGCGCCCAAGTGACCTTATTGCTTACAGCTAGATTCGAATACGATCATAAGCCGGATCCTCCTTTAAGTCATCATGTAATCTTGCAATGAAAACAACACGTGCATATTTGGAGGAGAAAAAAGGACAGAGGTCGTGCTTTATTGCTTATCATAATATATAAATGGCTGAGAGAAATATGTACACCACGAGAGCCGGTGGCTCAAGTGTAGTAAGGCCGAAGCTGAGCTATGTTCCACGGCCGGCGGGTCTCTTCCTCTGATTTACGTGAATCTTTGTGCTCCCGAATGTCAATGAGGTAATATGACCCGTTGTGCAAGTTCTTGCTGACCACAAAGGGCCCTTCCCAAGGCGGGGATAACTTGTGTGCATCTGTTTGATCCTGGATGAGCCGGAGCACGAGATCGCCTTCCTGGAAGACCCGGGATTTAACCCGGCGGCTATGATAACGGCGCAGGTCTTGTTGGTAAATCGCTGAACGGGCTGCTGCCACATCACGCTGTTCGTCCAACAAGTCAAGAGCATCTTGGCGCGCCTGTTCATTATCCGCCTCAACGTAAGCCGCCACTCGAGGTGAGTCATGACGGATGTCACTGGGGAGGACTGCTTCTGCTCCATAAACCATGAAGAAAGGCGTAAAACCTGTAGACCTGTTAGGAGTAGTGTTGATGCTCCATAACACGGAGGGCAACTCCTCCACCCAACAACCCGGCGTCCGTTGCAAAGGGACCAAAAGCCGGGGCTTGATGCCCTTCAGAATCTCCTGATTAGCTCTCTCAGCTTGACCATTGGATTGAGGATGAGCCACTGAGGAAACATCAAGTCGGATATGCTCTCGTTGACAAAACTCTTCCATGGCGCCTTTGGAGAGATTGGTGCCATTGTCAGTTATAATGCTGTGCGGAAAGCCAAAGCGGAAAATCACCTTTTTCATAAATTGAACCGCTGTAGCTGCATCGCACTTGCTAACTGGCTCAGCTTCCACCCACTTTGTGAATTTGTCAACTGCCACCAAGAGGTGGGTCTTCTTATCCTTAGACCTCTTAAAAGGCCCAACCATATCAAGCCCCCAGACCGCAAAGGGCCAAGTGATTGGGATCATCCTCAGCTCCTGAGCCGGCACGTGAGCCCGTCATGAGAACCTTTGGCAACCATCACACTTACTGACCAAGTCCTCTGCATCAGCATGAGCCGTCAACCAATAAAAACCATGACGAAAAGCCTTGGCCACAAGAGACTTTGAGCCGGCATGATGGCCACAATCCCCTTCATGGATCTCACGCAAGATTTCTTGACCTTCCTCAGGGGAAACACAACGCTGAAACACTCCCGTAACACTGCGGTGATGCAACTCTCCATTGATAACAATCATTGACTTAGCCCGCCGGGTTATTTGCCTGGCCAAAGTTTCATCCTCAGGCAACTCACCCCGGGTCATGTAAGCCAGATATGGCATTGTCCAGTCTGGTATGATATGAAGAGCCGCCACCAGTCGTGCCTCCGGGTCAGGGACAGCCAAGTCTTCCTTTGTAGGCAACTTAACAGAAGGGCTATACAGGACGTCCAGGAAAGTGTTGGGCGGCACCGGTTTTCGCTGAGAGCCGAGCCGGCTTAAAGCATCCGCCGCCTCGTTCTTCCTGCGATCGATGTGTTCCACTTGATAACCCTGAAAGTGCCCAGCAATAGCATCAACCTCGCGGCGATAAGCCGCCATGAGAGGGTCCTTGGAATCCCACTTTCCTGATACTTGTTGAGCCACCAAGTCTGAGTCGCCGAAGCACCTTACCCGGCTTAAGCTCATCTCTTTAGCCATCCGAAGACCATGGAGCAAGGCCTCGTACTCAGCCGCGTTGTTAGTGCAAGGAAACAACAACTGTAGCACATAATGGAACCTGTCACCTTTAGGGGAAGCCAACACGACTCCAGCCCCCGAGCCCTCCAACTGCCTGGACCCATCGAAGTGGATGGTCCAATATGTGTTATCCGGCTTCTGCTCGGGCACTTGTGACTCTGTCCAACCATTGATGAAATCCACCAAGGCCTGAGATTTAACAGTAGTGCGTGGCACATACTTGAGACCATGAGGTCCAAGCTCTATAGCCCACTTAGCTACTCTCCCTGTGGCCTCCCTGTTTTGAATGATATCACCAAGAGGGGCAGAACTGACCACAGTGATAGGATGACCCTGAAAGTAATGCTTAAGTTTCCGGCTTGCCATGAACACACCATAAACAAGCTTCTGCCAATGCGGATATCGCTGCATGGACTCAATGAGAACTTCGCTGACATAATAAACCGGCCGCTGAATCGGATGCTCCTTGCCCTCCTCCTTGCGCTCCACCACCATAGCCACACTGACGGCTCGTGTGTTCGCCGCCACGTACAGTAATAAGGGCTCCTTATCAACCGGAGCAGCAAGGACTGGGGGCTCTGCCAGCTGCTTTTTCAAATCCTCAAAGGCAGTATTAGCCGCATCATTCCAGACAAAGTTGTCAGTTTTCTTCATCAACTGATATAATGGCATGGCTTTCTCACCCAAACGGCTTATAAACCGGCTTAAAGCAACGATGCGACCCGCCAAACGCTGAACGTCATTTATACATGCCGGCTTAGCCAGGGAGGTGATGGCCTTGATCTTCTCCGGGTTAGCCTCAATGCCTCTGTAGGAAACCAAAAAACCCAAGAGCTTGCCTGCAGGAACACCAAAAACGCACTTGGCCGGGTTAAGCATCATCTTGTAGACCCGGAGATTATCAAAGGTCTCCCTTAAATCATCTATCAGGGTTTCCTCTTTTATGGACTTAACCACAATATCGTCCACATAAGCGTGAACATTGCGCCCAATCTGTTTATGAAGACAGTTCTGTACACAACGCTAATAAGTCGCCTGTGCACACTTGAGTCCAAAGGGCATAGACACATAGCAGAAGGCTCCAAAGGGAGTGATGAACGCCGTCTTCTCCTGGTCCTTAACTGCCATCTTAATCTGATGATATCCGGAATAAGCATCCAAGAAACTTAAGCGTGCACAACCTGCCGTAGCATCAATGATTTGATCAATACGGGGGAGGGCAAAAGGATCAGCCGGACACGCCTTGTTTAAGTCCGTGTAGTCCACACACATCCGCCAAGTCCCGTTCTTCTTGAGTACGAACACCGGGTTAGCCAACCACTCCGGGTGAAAGACTTCAACAATAAACCCGGCCGCCAAGAGCCGGGCCACCTCTTCACCAATAGCTTTCCGCCTCTCCTCATTAAACCGCCGAAGGAACTGCCTGACCGGCTTAAATTTCGGATCAACATTGAGAGTGTGCTCAGTGAGTTCTCTAGGTACACCTGGCATGTCAGAAGGTTTCCATGCGAAGATGTCCCTATTCTCATGGATGAACTCGATGAGCGCGCCTTCCTATTTTGGATCTAGATTGGCACTGATGCTAAATTGCTGAGATGAGTCTCCTGGAACGAAATCAACAAGCTTAGTCTCATCAGCTGACTTAAATTTCATCGCCGGCTCATGCTCCGTAGTCGGCTTTTTTAGAGAGGTCATATCAGTTGGGTCAACATTGTCCTTGTAAAACTTCAACTCCTCTGTTGCACAAACAGATTCTGCATAAGCTGCATCGCCTTCCTCACACTCCAGGGCCACTTTTCGGCTGCCGTGAACCGTAATGGTCCTGTTGTGACACGGCATCTTGAGCTGTAAGTACACATAACACGGCCGAGCCATGAACTTGGCGTAAGCCGGCCGCCCAAATATAGCATGGTACGGGCTTCTTATCTTAACCACCTCAAAGGTCAATTTCTCCACCCTGTAGTTGTTCTCATCTCCAAAGGCTACTTCCAATTCGATCTTGCCGACTGGATAAGCCGACTTACCAGGTACCACACCATGGAAGATAGTGTTTGACTGGCTGAGGTTTTTATCAACCAACCCCATACGGCGAAAAGTCTCATAATAGAGGATGTTGATGCTGCTGCCTCCATCCATGAGTACCTTAGTGAACTTATATCCTCCGACTTGAGGAGCCACCACTAGGGCCAAGTGGCCCGGATTATCCACCCGTGGAGGGTGATCCTCCCTGCTCCACACTATAGGCTGTTCAGACCACCGCAAGTAGCGTGGAACCGCCGGCTCAACAGCATTCACAGCCCTCTTGTGAAGCTTCTGATCTCGCTTGCACAAACTAGTGGTAAACACATGATACTGTCCACCGCTAAGCTGCTTTGGATTGGTCTGATAACCCCCTGCTGCTGTTGATGACCCTGGCCAGACTGTTGATTAAAGCCCCCTTGACCGTTCTGAGGACCAGAATTTGAGCCGCCCCGGGGGCCATGAAAGCCGCCGGCGCCTGAGCCGCCGCCCGGGCCATTGTAGTTCTTAAAGGCCTTCATGATTGCACAATCCTTCCATAGATGAGTCGCTGGCTTCTCTCTAGAGCCGTGCCTCGGACAAGGGTCATTCAACAGCTGCTCCAGTGAAGGTCCTGACCCGCCGCCTCGGGAAGGGGGCCTCCCCTTGCATCGCTGGTTATTGCCTTGTGAGCTGGCGTTGGCCACAAACTCTAGGCTGCCATCTGCCTTGCGCTTGCCGCCTCCTTGGTTCCCCGGGTTATGCTGAGGACCCTTGCCATTGCCATTCTTCTTTCCCTTCCCTGTCCTTTCATCATCTGAAGGGGGATCCTTGGTACCATCAGAATCGGCGTACTTGACAAGAGCCGCCATTAATGTACCCATATCACTGCAGTCGCGCTTAAGCCGCCCGAGTTTCATCTTCAGGGGCACGAAACGACAATTCTGCTCCAGCATTAAAACTGCTGAGCCGGCATCCATCTTGTCTGAGGAGTGTATGATCTCCTTAACCCGGCGAACCCAATGTGTCATAGACTCACCCTCCTGCTGCTTACAGTTAGTCAGATCCACAATTGACATAGACTGCCTGCAGGTATCTTTGAAGTTTTGGATGAACTGGGCTTTCAGCTCAGCCCAAGACCCGATGGAATTCGGTGGTAACCCTTTCAACCAAGTGCGGGCAGTCCCATCTAACATCATGGTGAAATACTTGGCGATCGCCGCCTCACTGACCTCCAGCAGCTCCATGGCCATCTCGTAACTCTCGATCCAGGCCGCGGGTTGTAAGTCAGCTGTGTAATTAGGCACCTTCCTAGGGCCCTTGAAGTCCTTAGGTAGACGTTCATTACGGATAGCTGGCACTAAACAAGGGACACCCCCGGTCCTGGTAGGGATACCCACGTCGACGGAAGTCGTCGGATAAGCCGGGGGGGTCTGGTGGGCCGTCAATTGAGGCACTTGCTCCGCCTGGTCTGCCGCGTGAAAGGCTCCATTATGAGCCGGGCCATGGCCAGGAGGCGGGTCATGGCGTCGGACGTTACTTGAGCCGGTCGCTGAGACCATGTGTCTGCTATAACTCGGGCTCTGGCCTGGACGAGGGGTCGAGTGGATCCTGTCCCGGCTGTAGGAGTACGCCTCTTGCTACGCTAGTGTTGTCTGAAGGAGTTCCTTGACCCGGCGGGTTTCAATAGCCGTCGGAGAGTCGCCGTCAACTGGGAGAGCCGCCAGCCATGCCGCCGCAGCGACCATGTTCTCTAGCGGGTTATTATAATGACCCGGGGGTATTGGCACATACTAAGGCGGGGCAGGGGGCACCTGGGGAGGCCCCATCACTCGTGGCTGAATAGGGGCTCCAGACCCGGGTACTATGACCCCTGGCGGGTTACTAGACCCTGCACCTGGCGTGCTGAAGAGGTTGTGTGGATCGTAAACCGGGGGGAGTCGAGACTGGGTCTTTTGATGCCTCCTTCTCATGACCTCATTAGACGCATTCTGATCCATCGTGAGTTGGAAGGACTGCGCCTGGATCAGCTGAGTTTGGGCATCGAGAGCCGCCCTCTCCGCAGCCAGCCTGATCCCTTCTGCTGCAAGATCCTCTTTAGCTTTCACTAGATCCAATTTTAACTGTGCCACCTCCGCATCGTGCTGAGCTTGGTCTGCCGGGTCAACTGTGGCGGTTAATAGGGCCGTCATCTTGTCCGTGAGATCCATCAGCACCTGAGCCGGAGAAGGCACCGGGTTTCCCGCTCCAGCAGCGGGGTTCTGAACAGGCTACGCACCGGCCATAAAGATTCCAACCCGGCTTGGCGGCTCAAATAGGTCCGGAATACTGTCACCATCGGAACAACCCATGAGCCTGCCATCGTGAAGTTGATACAACGAGTTTGACTCATCGGTGGCCGACTCGCCGTCAGAGCCGGCGGCTGTCTCATCACCAGATCCAGATCGGTCAGAGAGTCCTCCATGGATACACCCCACAAAAGCATGCCTTAAGGCAGGCCGGGCCCGAGCAGGTCGCGCACGCTGAGCCGTCTCGACGAGATCGGCGCAGAGACCCGGCTCAGGGCCCGGCTCACCAATCTTGCCAATGAAAACATGAATTCCGCCGAAGGGGACCCGGTACCCGTACTCAATTGAGCCGGCGTCGGGGCCCCAGTTTGCATCGTCGATGTAGAACTTGCCACGACGACTCTTGGTCATCCGGCCCACAGTGTATCCCTTGAGCCCTTCGAAGCTGCCCTTCAAGAACTCAAATCCACCGTGCGCTGGCCCCACGGTGGGCGCCAACTGTCGTGGAATTGTCACGGCAGATGTCCTCGAGCTAGCACTTAGTCGTGGAGCCATCGCAGCTAGGAAGCTTGAAGGGGTTAATGCGGGACAAGGAATACGAGGGTTTATACTGGTTCGGCCCCTTACGGTGAAGGTAAAAGCCTACGTCCAGTTGAGGTGGTATTGATTAAGGTTACGATCACCAGGGAGCTAAACTGCTACGCCCGGCTCTCGATGAGATTGTTCTTCTCCCTAAACCGCTGCCGGGCCGTCCCTTTATATAGGGAGGCTGACGCCCAGCAGCTCTCAGAGTCCCGGCCGGCTCATAAGAGTGTCCGGCTCGGACTCTCAACTATTCTTGCCTTACACTACAAGTTCTACCATAATAATGATTGCAACTACGGGCCTCTAAGCCATATCCGGGTCTTAAGCCCATCTTTGGCCCACCGTCTTTAAGCTTGGCGCCGGGCTTCTGGCAGTGACCATATGAGTAACCCGGCCCCTCCTGGCGGGTGACTCTAAGGTCTATATCCTCAACAAGTCTGCTTGCAGTAGAAGCACTCAGTTTCAGGCTTAGGTCCAGATTTGGGTTTCTTCTCCTGAACAGCAACTTGCTTGCTGTTCTTCTTGAAGTTCCCCTTCTTCTTCCCTTTGCCCTTTTTCTTGAAACTAGTGGTCTTATTGACCATCAACACTTGATGCTCCTTTTTGATTTCTACCTCCGCTGCCTTTAGCATTGCGAAGAGCTCGGGAATTGTCTTATTCATCCCTTGCATGTTGTAGTTCATCACGAAGCTCTTGTAGCTTGGTGGCAGTGATTGAAGAATTCTGTCAATGACGCTATCATCCGGAAGATTAACTCCCAGTTGAATCAAGTGATTGTTATACCCAGACATTTTGAGTATATGCTCACTAACAGAACTATTCTCTTCCATCTTGCAGCTGTAGAACTTATTGGAGACTTCATATCTCTCAATCCAGGCATTTGCTTGAAATATTAACTTCAACTCCTGGAACATCTCATATGCCCCATGACGTTCAAAACATCGTTGAAGACCCGGTTCTAAGCCGTAAAGCATGGCACACTGAACTATCGAGTAGTCATCAGCTTTGCTCTGCCAGACGTTCATAACCTCTGGTGTTGCTCTTGCAGCAGGCCTGGCACCCAGCGGTGCTTCCAGGACGTAATACTTCTGTGCAGCAATGAGGATAATCCTCAAGTTACGTACCCAGTCCGTATAATTGCTACCATCATCTTTCAACTTTGCTTTCTCAAGGAACGCATTAAAATTCAACGGAACAACAGCACGGGCCATCTATCTACAATTAACATAGACAAGCAAGATACTATCAGGTACTAAGTTCATGATAAATTTAAGTTCTATTAATCATATTACTTAAGAACTCCCACTTAGATAGACATCCCTCTAATCATCTAAGTGATTACGTGATCCAAATCAACTAAACCATAACCGATCATCACGTGAAATGGAGTAGTTTTCAGTGGTGAACATCACTATGTTGATCATATCTACTATATGATTCACGCTCGACCTTTCGGTCTTAGTGTTCCGAGGCCATATCTGCATATGCTAGGCTCGTCAAGTTTAACCTGAGTATTCTGCGTGTGCAAAACTGGCTTGCACCCGTTGTAGATGGAAGTAGAGCTTATCACACTCGATCATCACGTGGTGTCTGGGCACAACGAACTTTGGCAACGGTGCATACTCAGGGAGAACACTTTTATCTTGAAATTTAGTGAGAGATCATCTTATAATGCTACCGTCAATCAAAGCAAGATGAGATGCATAAAAGATAAACATCACATGCAATCGATATAAGTGATATGATATGGCCATCATCATCTTGTGCTTGTGATCTCCATCTCCGAAGCACCGTCATGATCACCATCGTCACCGGCGCGACACCTTGATCTCCATTGTAGCATCATTGTCGTCTCGCCAACTATTGCTTCTATGACTATCGCTACCGCTTAGTGATAGAGTAAAACAATTACATGGCGATTGCATTGCATACAATAAAGCGACAACCATATGGCTCCTGCCAGTTGCCGATAACTCGGTTACAAAACATGATCATCTCATACAATAAAATTCAGCATCATGTCTTGACCATATCACATCACAACATGCCCTGCAAAAACAAGTTAGACGTCCTCTACTTTGTTGTTGCAAGTTTTACGTAGCTGCTACGGGCTTAGCAAGAACCGTTCTTACCTACGCATCAAAACCACAACGATAGTTTGTCAAGTTGGTGCTGTTTTAACCTTCGCAAGGATCGGGCGTAGCCACACTCGGTTCAACTAAAGTGAGAGAGACAGACACCCGCCAGTCACCTTTAAGCAACGAGTGCTCGCAACGGTGAAACCAGTCTCGCGTAAGCGTACGCGTAATGTCGGTCCGGGCCGCTTCATCTCACAATACCGCTGAACCAAAATATGACATGCTGGTTAGTAGTATGACTTATATCGCCCACAACTCACTTGTGTTCTACTCGTGCATATAACATCAACGCATAAAACCAGGCTCTGATACCACTGTTGGGGAACGTAGTAATTTCAAAAAAATTCCTACGCACACGCAAGATCATCGTGATGTATAGCAACGAGAGGGGAGAGTGTTGTCCACGTACCATCATAGACCGAAAGCGGAAGCATTTAACACAACGCGGTTGATGTAGTCGTACGTCTTCACGATCTGACCGATCAAGTACCGAACGCACGGCACCTCCGAGTTCAGCACACGTTCAGCTCGATGACGTCCCTCAAACTCCGATCCAGCCGAGTGTTGAGGGAGAGTTTCATTAGCACGATGGCGTGGTGACAATGAAGATGTTCTACCGACGGAGGGCTTCGCCTAAGCACCGCTACGATATTATCGAGGTGTAATACGGTGGAGGGGGGCACCGCACACGGCTAAGAGAACAATGATCAATTGTGTGTATAGAGGTGCCCCCTGCCCCCGTATATAAAGGCGCAAGGGGGGTTCGGCCGGCCAAGGGGAGAGGCGCGCCAGGAGGAGTCCTACTCCTACCGGGAGTAGGACTCCCCCCTTTTCCATGTTGGACTAGGAGAGAGAGAGGGGGAAGAGGTGGAGGGGATGAAGGAAAGGGGGGCGCCGCCCCCCCTCTCCTTGTCCTATTCGGACTGGGGGGAGGGGCGTGCGGCCCTGCCCTGGCCTCCTCTCCTCTCTTCCACCTAGGCCCACTAAGGCCCATTAAGTTACCGGGGGGTTCCGGTAACCTCCCGGTACTCCGGAAAAATCCCGATTTCACCCGGAACACTTGCGATATCCAAACATAGGCTTCCAATATATCAATCTTTATGTCTCGACCATTTCGAGACTCGTCGTTATGTCCGTGATCACATCCGGGACTCCAAACAACCTTCGGTACATCAAAACATTTAAACTCATAATATAACTATCATCGTAACGTTAAGCGTGCGGACCCTATGGGTTCGAGAACTATGTAGACATGACCGAGACACCTCTCCGGTCAATAACCAATAGCGGAACCTGGATGCTCATATTGGTTCCGACATATTCTACGAAGATCTTTATCGGTCAGACCGCATAACAACATACATTATTCCCTTTGTCATCGGTATGTTACTTGCTCGAGATTCGATCGTCGGTATCTCGATACCTAGTTCAATCTCGTTACCGGCAAGCCTCTTTACTCGTTCCGTAATACAGCATCCCGCAACTAACTCATTAGTCACAATGCTTGCAAGGCTTATAGTGATGTGTATTACTGAGTGGGCCCAGAGATACCTCTCCGACAATCGGAGTGACAAATCCTAATCTCGAAATACGCCAACCCAACAAATACCTTTGGAGACACCTGTAGAGCACCTTTATAATCACCCAGTTACGCTGTGACGTTTGGTAGCACACAAAGTGTTCCTCCGGTAAACGGGAGTTGCATAATCTCATAGTCATAGGAACATGTATAAGTCATGAAGAAAGCAATAGCAACATACTAAACGATCGAGTGCAAAGCTAACGGAATGGGTCAAGTCAATCACATCATTCTCCTAATGATGTGATCCCGTTAATCAAATGACAACTCATGTCTATGGCTAGGAAACATAACCATCTTTGATCAACGAGCTAGTCAAGTATTATGGCATACTAGTGACACTCTGTTTGTCTATGTATTCACACAAGTATTATGTTTCCGGTTAATACAATTCTAGCATGAATAATAAACATTTATCATGATATAAGGAAATAAATACTAACTTTATTATTGCCTCTAGGGCATATTTTCTTCAGTGGGCAGCCTTGTTCTCCACCTCGTCGGCGGCGACAGAAACCTCTATCTCCATATTCACGCCGTGCTCCGGTGCTTCAGTAGCCCCGGTGTCGCCACTCCCTCCGATGGGGCGCTTCGGCGGCATCCTCATACACTGACGTCTATGAGGGCTGAGGGCGGCGTCGAGGATGCGAGCGGAGAGAGAGGATTGTGTGTGTGGCGAGAATGGGGGGTGCCGGCTTTAAGGACAGAGAGCGGCGTCGAAGATGGGGGCGGAGAGAGAGGACTTTGTGTGTGGTGAGAATGGGGGGTGCCGGCTTTGAGGACTGAGAGTGCCGTCAAGGATGTGCGCGGAGAGAGAGGATTGTGTGTGTGGCGAGGATGGGGGTTTGGCCGCTCGGGCGTGCCATTAATACAGACCAGTCGGAGCGAGGCGGGCGGCGGTCAAAGGCTGTCTCACTTCCCGGTGAGCCTGCGCGGCGGACTTCTGTCATTCCTATACCATCATTTCATGGAGCGAGGCGGGCGCGCCATTAATATGGAGCAGTGGGAGCGAGGTGGGCGACGGTCAAAGGGCTGGCTCGCCTCCCGATGAGCCTGCGCGGCGGATTGCTGGCACGCCTACTGTCATTTTACACAACTACTAGCACGCCACGGCCTCCTGTTCTGCCTGCTGGCATGCGTCTCGTCAACTCACACATGCTCATACGGCACATGGGACGCGTGCGTTGCACGTATTATATTGATTTTTCCCTTTTTGATGATTAATTCTGCCGCTTTATTGCTTAACCAAAGCACAACACTTATATTGTTGGTGTAACGCCCACAGTTCAAATAAAGAGTTCGTTTGCGATATTGGTTGATAATTATTTATAATTTCCTGTATGTAAGAAGATTATATCTAAACTTGTCTCAAATTTGAAAAAAATATCACAGTCTATTAGTGTCCATATGAGACCACAATAAGTTTCATGAATTTCAACTTAGTTCTAGATTTATTGGATTTAAAATCAAGATTCTAGATGTCAGAAATTTCTTGCATGGGGACTAAACATGCACCCAGGGACACGTACACATATGATTTTGCAATCCATTTTCGTGCACTATCACGGGTCTCATGTAGATCAAATTTGATTTTGCACATTTAAATCCCTAGGAAATAAATCAATGTATAAAAAATGAATAGATGTTATCTATTTTTTTCAATTTTCAACACTAAACTCCTTTGGTCGCATGTTTGCTGCAGAAAACTTTGACATGCATCTTTGGGCCACATGCACGCGGTGGTCCTAGGACACTGACTCGCGTGGGCCCGTGAGGTCACCGTTCAGCACTATGACATGCGATGAGAGAGGTTAATTTGACCAACAAGGATGGTCATTTTTTGGTTTTTGTTATACATACGGTAGGAGTATATATATAGTACGCGTTGAAGAGGGTGGCTAGGGGCAATACTATGCGTCATATAGGACACTCACTCTGTCGGGTGGTAGGTGCGACATATGCCAACGGGTGGCTTATCATTGTGGGAGCCAGTAAGACGTCGCCGGTGCCTGGAAACGGGATGAGGCGAAGACATGCTCGCCGGCGAATCTTACCCAGGTTCGGGGCTCTCCGTGGAGATAACACCCCTAGTCCTGCTCTGCGGGGTCTCCGCATGATCACTAGATCAGGAAGAGTAGCTACAAGTGCTCCTTAAGCTGTCGGGTTCAAGGGAGAAGAAGAGCAACTCTAGCTCTCGTTTCCCTCTCTATATGGTGTGTGTGTGTAACTCTAAGAAGCCAACCCTTTGCATGGGTGCCCCGGGGGGTTTATATAGGCCTACCCCTCGGGGGTACAATTGTAATCCGGCTGGGCGCGGGTCCCAGTCGTCAGTGTCTGCGCTCGCCGGCTTCTCCGCCGGCCATTGGGGCCCGCCGACTGGTGGGTCCCGCCGGCTGCCGGCCTCTTGGCCGCCAGGCCGGCCCCACCGCTTGGGGGTCTTGTCGGCGGCTGTTTACTGTAGCCTCGCCTCTGATGACGAGGGCTTTGTCGAGGTAAGCGTGGCTACAGTGTGCCGCCTCGAGGGCTCTCACTATAGCCTTACCTCGTCTTGTCTCCTTAATGTGGCACATGTTTCGAGGGAGGGGGCAGCCGGCTTCTGGGGGCCGGCTACGCCCCTGGCCGACTGGGGGAGGCCGGGCCGCCTTCGTGCCTCTCTCTAGCTAAAGGGGCCCGCCGCCCGCGGGCCATACTGGCGTCTGTCGCGGATGACGTTGAGGCCGGCATGGCTACAGGGCCGAGTCGGTCGAGAGATGGCTGACCCGTACGGCGTCCTGTGGCCATGCCTGCCTCGGGACTCGGGGGTAATGGGCCGCACTGTAGCCACACCCTGTCTTGTCACCGTTATGTGGGCGTAGTTTTGGTGGGTGCGGTCTTGGCCGGCTTCTTGGAGTCGGCGCTCTTCATGGCCGGCTCTTGGGAGTCCGCGTTCTCCATGGCCGGCTTCCTGGAGTCGGCCATCTCGTAGTTATCTTGGGGGAGGTTTCTAAGGCTGGGTCGCCTTCTGAGAGTCGGCTTCTGGGGTAGCCGGCCGGGGGAAGGCGGCCCAATGCTTTGAATTCTTGAACGCTCAAATGGCCTGATAATTTTTGAAGAGCCAGGGGTAGTCGGTTAGGCTACCCGTGGCCATTTACTCCGACACACTCGCATGGGATGCTTCCATCCGTGGGCCCATGAGGTTGTCCTTCATCACTTTGACCCAGCAAGGAGGTTTCTTTTTGGGTTGTGTTGCGGTAGGAGTATATAGTACGCGTCGAAGAGGGGAGGTGGGGGCCGGGGCAGCACATATATACTACACACACATCATGAATCGATCTCGCTCCGTGTGGGGACTTTTTTGAGGCAGGTGCCGCAAAGAAGTTGTGCATATTGGGTATTAAAAACATCACCAACACATTGGGCCACGTGCATACGATGGTTGTCACTCATTCACCTGCGACTCTTCCCTCCATGGGCCCGCGAGGTTGTCGTCCATCTAATATATGACATAACGAGAAAGGTAATTTGATGAACAAGGAGGATTATTTTCGGGTTGTGTTACAGTACGTACATAGGAGTACGCAACGCATCATGAACCAGATCTGTGTGGGGACTGTGCGTTTTTCGATGGATGCATGCCCCACATCAAAATGTTGTGCTTTTGGTATTCAAACATATATGCATGCGTCACGCATGTCCATACATATGTTTGGGGCACATACATACAGTGGTTGTCTTTGGACACTCTCCCTCGCTTGGTTATCATCGATGTCCTATATATTCGTGGGCCCGCGTGGACGTCTCCATCACTTCGACCACCAACACGGGAGAGGTTACCTGGGTGGATTCTTCTTCTCTTCGCGTTACCGTATAGTCGTACCCCGATCATGGTGAGATTCTAGACCTAAGTTTGAGGGCTCGCATACACATGAATCAAAGTGGTGCATTGGGTATATTCAAACACCACATAACACTTCATACATATGTTTGGGCCACACATGCACGCATTGGTTGTCTTCAGGCACTCCCTCGCATGGTTATCGGCGACAAGCTAGCCTATTTTGTGGGGCCGTGTGTGGAATGTCAATGCATGACTTTGACCCAACAAACAAGAGAGGTTATATGACCAAGGTGGTGATTCTTCTTGGTCAGTCTTACAATACGCCTTGGTGAGATGATCCCTCCCACCGACTCAAAGTGTGTTGGGGGGGCATAGTATATGATGACCCACAAGTATAGGGGATCAGTTGTTGCTCTTTTCGATAAGTAAGAGTGTCGAACCCAACGAGGAGCAGAAGGAAATGACAAGTAGTTTTCAGAAAGGTAATGTCTGCAAGTGCTGGAATTGTAAGTAACAGGGCAGTTTGATAGCAAGATATATTTGTAACGAGCAAGTAACGATAGTCGTAAAAAAAGTGCAGCAAGGCAGCCCAATCCTTTTGAGGCAAAGGACGGTCCAAAACGGTCTCTTATGATAAGCAAAGCGTTCTTGAGGGTACACGGGAATTTCATCTAGTCACTTTCATCATGTTGGTTCGATTTGTGTTTGCTACTTTGATAATTTGATATATGGGTGGACAGGTGCTTAGGTGCTGTTCCTACTTGAACAAACCTCCTACTTATGATTAACCCTCCCGCAAGCATCCGCAACTACGAGAAAAGTTTTACGAATAAATTCTAACCATAGCATTAAACTTTGGGGTCCAATCGGTCCCCTACGGAATAGCGCATAAACTGGGGTTTAAGTTTCTGTCACTCTTGCAACCCACCATATAATTGCTACTCCACAATGCATTCCCTTAGGCCCAAATATGGTGAAGTTTCTTGTAGTCGACGTTCACATGACATACATACTATCAAAATACCGAACACATACTATCAAAATATCGAACACATATGTATGAAGTTCACATGATTACTTGCAACATGATTTCTCCCGTGACCTCAAGAACAAAAGTAACTAGTCACAAATGATAAACACGCTCATGATCACAGGAGTATTAAATAACATATTGGATCTGAACATAGAATCTTCCACCAAATAAACCATATAGTAATCAACTACAAGATGTAATCAACACTACTAGTCACCCACAAGCACCAATCTATAGTTCCGGTAACAAGATTGAACACAAGAGATGAACTAGGGTTTGAGATGAGATGGTTCTGTTGAAGATGTTGATGGAGATTTCCCTCCCCAAGATGGGAGAGTTGTTGGTGATGATGATGACGATGATTTCCCCCTCCGGGAGAGAAGTCCCCCCGGCGGAATCGCTCCGCCGGAGAGCAAAGTGCTCCTGCCCAAGTTCCGCCTCGAGGCGGCAGCGCTTCATCCCAAAAGTCCTCCTCTTATTTTTTTCTAGGTCAAAAGGACATATATACTAGAAGATGGGCACCGCAGGGGCCCGAGGAGGCCAGAACCCCCAGGGCGCGCCAGGGGGGCCTGGCGCGCCCAGGTGGGTTGTGCCCCCTGGTGGCCCCCCTGTGGTGGTTATTTGTTCCGGTATTTCTTATTTATTCCATAAAAAATCCCCATGAAGTTTCAGCTTGTTTGGAGTTGTGCAGAATAGGTAGCCTGACGTAGCTTTTTCAGGTCTAGATTTCCAACTGCGGGAGTTCTCCCTCTTGAAGTGTACCTTGCAAATTATGAAAGAAAAGGCATTAGAATTACTCCAAAAAGCATTATTATGGATAAAAACATTATAAATAATAGTAAGAAAACATGATGCAAAATGGACGTATTAGTATACTACTTCGTACTAGATGAACCTCCGTGGGGTTGGGGATGCCCGGTTAATTTGAGATGCACATGAGCCACATCTAATTTGTGATTTGGTTATTTAAATATCATAGCACATCATTTTCACACACACACACACACACATGTACACACACACACACATCGGGCCACCCACAGATGTGGTTGGTAAGTGGTGTCACCCATCTAACGCCAGAAGAATACATCTGTGGGCCCGCACACAGTCCACATTTGGTCAGAAGCAAAGGGGGTGGGGGTTGATGTACTTCTTTCGGTTTTGTGTTACAGTACAGTGAGATGTCAGACCTAGCTATTTGGGGGCATGTGTTCACAGCTAGGATTCCCCTCCCGGCAACATGAAGTGTGTGTGTTTTGTGGGGGAGGGGGGCTAGCCATAATAACGTGCGCTTTGCGCAACAGGTGCCACATCAAAGTTGTGCATTGGGTATTTGAACGTCAAACCACCCTTTTCATACATATATTTGGTCCACATGCAAGTGTGTTCGTGTTCTGACCCTTTCCCGCGTTTTTTGGCCAAATTTATAAATGGTAGACGAGTCGGACGCAGCAACCGTCTGCAATCGGGTACGAAATAGACACGGTTCCCTAGGACTACCCGTGTGCCACGCCCCTCCCCCTGTCACCGACATGATCACAGTAGATTGGGCTCCACGAGGCTTTCCTCCCCCTCTCAAAAATATCTACTCCCTCGCAATCTGAAAAATATCTACCCGCGTCTATGTGGATGGTGTTTTTGTTTGATAGCACACGATTAGTTGCCATGCGCTTATTTGTTTGTATGCTCAATCCCTTAGTGCAAGAGAAGGTCACCTTGTATTTCCCCTTAAGATGACAACCTTTATTATGCAGTCTGTCGGTTTTATTCTTTGTCATCCAAGTTCTTACAACGCTCAATTTTCTCTTACACTAAATGATCTCACACTTTTAGAAGCAATTTTATTGCCTTTTTGCACCGATGACAACTTACTTGAGGGATCTTGCTCAATCCCTAGGTAGGCTTGGTGGACAATTGAAAATAAGGCTTGGGTTTAAGGGGTTTTGGATGCACAAGTACTATCTCTACTTAGTGCGGAATTTTTGGCTAGCAAAGATAGGGGGCAAGCACCACATGTTGAAGGATCTATGACAATATGACCTTCTATGTGAATATAAACAAACCTAAACCATTAAGTTGTCTTCCTTGTCCAACGTCAACAATTTTGGCATATAATATTTTGATGAGGGCTCACAATCACAAAAGATTTCTAGGATAGTATATTTATATGTGAATCTTCTCTTCCATTATTAATTCTTTCATGAGTTGCATCATTGACTAATGCTATGTTTGTCAACCTCTAATAAAAATTTCTACTTATACTTTTCCTTATGTGCTGCCATCACCTACCATAGGATTAGTATATAATCTTTTCTTTATCTATTTCCTTTCTTTTATTTGTTTCCTTTCTCTTTTTCTTTCTTTATTTCTTATCTTTTATTTGCAACATGAAAGTAAAGAAAGCAAAAACTCAAAATAGACTTTATTCTATAACTTGCACACCATTACAAGGATAGGTCACTAAGCAAACTCTCAAAGAAGAAAGGATCGAACTAAACCTTTATTCATCTAATCCAAAATATCGAACTAAAATAAGTAAAAGCAATAAGATAGTGGGATGATACGATACCGGGGCACCTCCCCCAAGCTTGGCGGGAGCCAAGGGGAGTGCCCATACCCGATACTTAGTTCTTTTTTGGTGGCGAAGAAGATGGTGGTGATGATGACAATTTTGCCTTCAACTTTTTCATATTGTAGTCGAGGAGAGCAAGTTCTTCTTTTAAATCGTCGACCTCCAACTCCAACTTCAAGATCTTGTCACATAAATCCCCTTTTCTTTTCTGCCGAAAACGAGGAGGAATAGATCGGTTAGGTCGCTTAGGGAGGCTGGATTTCTTGAGCTCTATATGCATATCCCCAGGTTAAGGTAGAGGAACATCTTCCTCCTCCGAGCTTGAATCATCGATCCTCATCAAGTGAGCATCCTCCTCATCATCCGTAGTTCGACCATAAGGAGATAGGTCCCCATAGGTCTTTGGGTCAGCAATAAGATGTGAGACATTACTCTCTCCGTCGGAGTCTTGCGACGACATACTTTCAAAACTGCGCAGAAAATAGCAAGAAAAAAGAACAGAGGAATTCTCCGTGATACGGTGTTTAACAGGTTCAGAAAGTATATATAGATTTTTTATCTTGGAGGACAAGCATACGGAAGAAAAAGCGAGTATGGAAGGTGTCCAAGGTGGGCACAACCCTCCTGGGCGCGCCAGGCAAGCCTGGCTGCCTGGCGTGCCCTAGTGTATTGTGCCCACCAGGGTACGCTTCCTGGAAGTTTCTTTACTCCTAGAATTCGTAAATATTCCAAAACTGACAAAAAAATATTTTTACGGATTTTTTGGAGTCCATTTATTTATTGTGCCACGTACCTCCTTATTTTCACAATTCTAGAGTGTTCCGGAAGTACTCTTTTATGTGTTCTTCCTGTGTCAAAGTTTGGATAATATTACTTTCAACATTAATAGGTGTACCTGAGATATAATGCTTTATTCGTTGCCCATTGACAACCTTCGGGTTAGTACCTTTGGAATTATTTATTTTGATGGCTCCAGACCGGTAAACCTCCTCGATGACATATGGGCCTTCCCATTTTGAGAGGAGTTTTCCTGCAAAGAATCTCAAACGAGAGTTGTACAAAATAGCATATTCACCTACTTTAAACTCACGCTTTTGAATTCTTTTTTCATGCCACCTTTTAACTTTTTCTTTAAATAATTTTGCATTTTCATAAGCTTGGGTTCTCCATTCATCTAGAGATCTAATATCAAATAACCTCCTTTCACCACCAAGTTTGAAAACATAGTTGAGCTCTTTAACTTCCCAATATGCTTTATGTTCTAACTCAAGAGGCAAATGACAAGCTTTACCATAAACCATTTTATATGGAGACATACCCATAGGATTTTTATAAGCTGTTCTATAATCCCAAAGTGCATCATCTAATTTCTTAGACCAACTCTTCCTGGACCTATTGACAGTCTTTTGAAAAATTAATTTTACTTCTCTATTGCTAAGTTCAACTTGACCACTAGACTGAGGATGATAGGGTGATGCAATTCTATGGTTAACATCATACATGGCAAACATTTTACAGAAAGCACCATGAATAAAGTGTGAACCACCATCAGTCATAAAATATCTAGGGACTCCAAACCTTGGGAAATTAACTTCCTTAAGCATTTTACTAGAGGTGTTGTGGTCAGCACTACTAGTTGGAATAGCTTCTACCCACTTAGTAACATAATCAACAACAACAAGAATATGTGTATACCCATTAGAGGAAGGAAAAGGTCCCATGTAATCAAATCCCCAAACGTCAAATGGTTCAACAGCAAGTGAGTAATTCATATGAATTTCTTGACGCTTACCAATATTTCCTATTCTTTGACATTCATCACAAGATGAGACAAACTAACGTGCATCCTTGAAGAAAGTAAGCCAATAAAATCCAGAATGAAATACCTTGTGAGCAGTTCTATCTCCAGCATGATGCCCTCCATAAGCTTCGGAGTGACATTTCCGTAGGATTTGTCCCTGTTCATGCTCAGGTACACAACGTCTAATAATACCATCTACTCCTTCTTTATAAAGATGTGGGTCATCCCAAAAGTTATGTCTTAAATCATAGAAGAATTTTTTCTTTTGTTGGTATGTAAAACTAGGTGGTAAATATTTAGCAACAATATAATTTGCATAATCAGCATACCAAGGAGTACTATGAGAAACATTTATTGCAGCTAACTGCTCATCAGGGAAACTATCATCAATAGGTAGTGGGTCATCAAGCACATTTTCAAGCCTAGACAAGTTATCAGCCACTGGGTTCTCAGCTCCTTTTCTACCAATGATATGTAAATCAAATTCTTGCAACAAGAGAACCCATCGAATAAGTCTAGGTTTAGCATCTTTCTTTTTCATAAGATATTTAATAGCAGCATGGTCTGTGTGAACAGTTACTTTTGAATCAACAACATAAGGTCTAAATTTATCACAAGCAAACACCATTGCTAGGTATTCTTTTTTAGTAGTAGCACAATTTCTTTGGGCACTGTCTAGAGTTTTACTAGCATAATGAATAACATTCAATTTCTTATCAACTGTTTGTCCTAGAACAGCACGAACAACATAATCACTAGCATCACACATAATTTCAAAAGGCAAGTTCCAAGCAGGTGGTTGAACAATAGGTGCAGAAATTAAGGCTTTCTTGAGTGTTTCAAAGGATTCTAAACAATCATCATCAAAAACAAAAGGAATATCCTTCTGCAAGAGACTAGTAAGAGGCCTAGAAATTTTAGAAAAGTCTTTGATAAATCTCCTATAGAAACCAGCATGACCTAGGAAACTACGAATACCTTTTATATCTTTAGGAAATGGCATTTTCTCAATTGCATCAACCTTAGCTTGGTCCACTTCAATACCTCTTTCAGAAATTTTATGACCCAAGACAATGCCTTCATTAACCATAAAGTGGCACTTCTCCCAATTCAAGACAAGATTTGTTTGTTCACATCTCTGCAAAACTCACTCAAGATTGCTTAAACAATCATCAAAAGACTTCCCATAAACAGAAAAGTCATCCATGGACACCTCAACAATCTTTTCACAAAAGTTAGAGAATATAGCAGTCATACATCTTTGAAAGGTAGCACGTGCATTACATAAACCAAAAGGCATACGTCTATAAGCATAGGTTCCAAAGGGACAAGTAAAAGTAGTCTTTTCTTGATCATGTTGAGAAATAGGTATTTGTGAGAAGCCAGAATATCCATCAGGAAGCAAAAGTGTGTGTGCTTAGATAATCTTTCAAGCATTTGATCAATAAAAGGCAAAGGGTAATGGCCTTTTCTAGTTGGTTTATTAAATTTTCTAAAATCAATTACCATTCTATAGCCTGTGACAATTCTTTGTGGAATAAGTTCATTCTTATCATTAGGAACAACAGTAATGCCTCCTTTCTTAGGAACACAATGAACAAGACTTACCCATCTACTATCAACTATAGGATAGATTATACCTGCTTCCAGAAGTTTTAAGATTTCCTTCTTACTATTTCCTTCATTTTTGGATTCAACCGACGTTGGTGGTCAACAACGGGTTTAGCATCAGGTTCCATATTAATTTTGTGCTGACATAGAGTGGGACTAATGGCCTTTAAATCATCAAGAGTATATCCAATAGCAGCCCGATGCTTCCTTAGAACTTTCAATAATCTTTCTTCTTCATGTTCTGAAAGGTTAACACTAATAATAACGGGATATATCTTCTTTTCATCAAGATAAGCATATTTCAAAGTGTCTGGCAATTGTTTTAATTCAAACACATGATCACCTTTAGGTGGAGGAGGACCTCCTAGAGTTTCAATAGGCAAATTGTGTTTAAGCAGAGGACGTTGTTCAAAGAAAATTTTGTCTATTTCATTTCTTTCATGCATATGTAAATCATTTTCATGGTCTAGCAAATATTGTTCTAAAGGATCAGTAGGTGGAACAGCAATAGAAGCAAGGCCAATTAATTCATCCTTACTAGATAATTCTTTTTCATAAAGATTTCTACTAAACTTGGAAAAATTAAACTCATGAGACTCATCACCAAAGCTAACACCAACAGCTTGTTTCTTACAGTCTATCTTAGCATTAACTGTATTCAAGAAAGGTCTACCAAAGATAATGGGACAAAAGTCATCTTGTGGGGAACCAAGAACAAGAAAATCAGTAGGGTATTTTATTTTCCTACACAAGACTTCAACATCTCTAACAATCCCAAATGGTGATATGGTGTCTCTATTAGCAAGTTTAATAGTAACATCTACGTCTTCTAACTCTGCAGGTGCTATGTATTTCGTATTTCTTTATATAAAGTGTAAGGAATAGCACTCACACTAGCACCCATGTCACATAAACCATGATAACAGTGATTCCTATTTTAACTGAGATGACAGGCATGCCAACACTAGGTCTATGTTTATCCTTTTTATCAGGTTTGGCAATTCTAGCAGCTTCTTCACAGAAGTAAATAACATGCACATCTATATCTTCTTCTAGGAGATCTTTAACCATAGCAATACTAGGTTCAACTTTAATTTGTTCATCAGGTTTAGGTGTTCTAATGTAGCTTTTGTTAACCACAGTTGAAACTTTAGCATGTTCCTTTATCCCAACAGGGAAAGGTGGTTTCTCAATATAAGCAGAAGGAACAACTGGATCAATATTATAAAGTATAGTTTCTTATTTAATTGGTACCGGTTCTTTAGTTTCTTATTTAATAGGTGGGTGATATTTAAACCACTTCTCTTTAGGGAGTTCAACATGAGTAGAAAATGCTTCACAAAAGGAGGCTACTATCTTAGAGTCAAGTCCATATTTAGTGCTAAACTTTTGAAAAGCATCGGTATCCATAAAAGATTTAACACAATCATATTTAATTCTAATACCTGACTCTTTACCTTCGTCAAGTTCCCAATCTTCAGAGTTGCGTTTAATTCTTTCCAAAAGATCCCACCGGAATTCAATAGTCTTCTTCATAAAATAACAAGCACAAGAAGTATCAAGCATGGTTTGATCAATACGAGAAAGCCGAGCATAAAAGTTCTGGATAATAATTTCTCTTGAGAGCTCATGATTGTGGCATGAATATAACATTGACATAAGCCTCCCCCAAGCTAGAGCGATACTTTCTCCTTCACGAGGCCAAAAATTATATGTATAATTCCGATCACGCTGAACTAGATGCGTAGGATAATTTTTTTGGTGGAACTCCAATTTCAAAAGATTCCAATTCCATGATATAATATCATCGCATATCCTATACCATGACAATGCTTTTCCCTTCAAAGATAAAGGGAAAACCTTTTTCATAACTTGATCCCTGGGTAAACCTGCAAGCTCAAACAATCCACAAATTTGTTCCACATATATCAAGTGCACATCAGGATGTTTGGTTCCATCTCCTGCATAAGGATTAGCTAGCAGTTGTTCTATCATACCCGAAGGAATTTCATATTCAATATTTTCAGTAGGTGCATTAGGTTGAGGGGTAATTAATTGTGGTTCCGGACAAGGTGAAGATACCCTGAACAAACCCCTCAAAGGATTGTTTTCCATAGTAACTAGTGACAATAAATTTCAGCACACTATATAAATGTTTCCCTACCAAATTCCACTTACCAAAGGCGCTTCACTACCCAGCAACGGCGTCAGAAAAAACCCTTGGTGACCCGCAAGTATAGGGGATCAATTGTAGCTCTTTCCAATAAGTAAGAGTGTCGAACCCAACGAGGAGCAAAAGGAAATGACAAGTAGTTTTCAGTAAGGTAATGTCTACAAGTGTTGAAATTGTAAGTAACAGAGTAGTTTGATAGCAAGATAATTTGTAACGAGCAAGTAACGACAATAGTAACAAATGTGCAGCAAGGTAGCCCAATCCTTTTGAGGCAAAGGACGGGCCAAAACGGTCTCTTATGATAAGCAAAGCGTTCTTGAGGGTACACGGGAATTTCATCTAGTCACTTTCATCATGTCGGTTCGATTTGTGCTCACTACTTTGATAATTTGATATGTGGGTGGACCGGTGCTTAGGTGATGTTCTTACTTGAACAAAACTCCTACTTATGATTAAACCTCCCGCAAGCATCTGCAACTACAAGAAAAGTATTAAGAATAAATTCTAACCATAGCATTAAACTTTGGGGTCCAATCGGTCCCTTACGGAATAGCGCATAAACTGGGGTTTAAGTTTTTGTCACTCTCGCAACCCACCATCTAATTGCTAATCCTCATTTCATTCCCTTAGGCCCAAAGATGGTGAAGTGTCATGTAGTCGACGTTCACATTACACCACTAAGGGAATGACAAGATACATACTATCAAAATATTGAACACATATCAAGTTCACATGATTACTTGCAACATGATTTCTCCTGCGACCTCAAGAACAAAAGTAACTACTCACAAATGATAAACATGCTCATGATCAGAGGAGTATTAAATAGCATATTGGATCTGAACATATAATCTTCCACCAAATAAACCATATAGTAATCAACTACAAGATGTAATCAACACTAGTCACCCACAAGCACCAATCTATAGTTCCGGTAACAAGATTGAACACAAGAGATGAACTAGGGTTTGAGATGAGATGGTGCTGTTGAAGATGTTGATGGAGATTGCCCTCCCCAAGATGGAAGAGTTGTTGGTGATGATGATGACGATGATTTCCCCCTCCGGGAGGGAAGTTCCCCCGGTGGAATCGCTCCGCCGGAGGGCAAAAATGCTCCTGCCCAAGTTTCTCCTTGAGGCGGTGGCGCTTCATCCTGAAAGTCCTCCTCTTATTTTTTTCTACTTCAAAACAACCTATATACCAGAAGATGGGCACCGGAGGTGGGCCGAGGAGGCCACAACCCCCCAGGGCACGCTAGGGGGACTGGCGCGCCCAGGTGCGTTGTGCCCCCTGGTGGCCCCTCTCTGATGGTTATTTGTTCCAGTAATTCTTATTTATTCCATAAAAAATCCCCGTGAAGTTTCAGCTTGTTTGGAGTTGTGCAGAATAGGTAGCCTGCCATAGCTTTTTCAGGTCCAGATTTCCAACTGCCGGAGTTCTCCCTCTTGAAGTGTACCTTGCAAATTATGAAAGAAAAGGCATTATAATTACTCCAAAAAGCATTATTATGGATAAAAACATTATAAATAACAGTAAGAAAACATGATGCAAAATGGATGTATCAGTATACTACTTCGTACTAGATGAACCTCCATGGGGTTGGGGATGCCCGGTTAATTTGAGATGCACATGAGCCACATCTAATTTGTGATTTGGTTATTTAAATATCATAGCACATCATTTTCACACACACACACACGTCGGGCCACCCGCAGGTGTGGTTGGTAAGTGGTGTCACCCATCTAACGCCAGAAGAACACATCTGTGGGCCCGCACACGGTCCACATTTGATCGGAAGCAAAGGGGGGTTGATGTACTTCTTTCGGTTTTGTGTTACGGTACGGTGAGATGTCAGACCTAGCTATTTGGGGGCATGCGTTCATAGCTAGGATTCCCCTCCCGGCAACACGAAGTGTGTGTGTTTGGGGGGGGGGGGCTAGCAATAATAACGTGCGCTTTGTGCGACAGGTACCACATCAAAGTTGCGCATTGGGTATTTGAACGTCAAACCACCCTTTTCATACATATATTTTGTCCACATGCAAGTGTGTTCGTTTTCTGACCCTTTCCCGCGGTTTTTGGCCAAACTTATAAACAACAGATGAGTCGGACGCAGCAACCGTCTGCGATCGGGTACGAAATATACATGGTTCCCTAGGACTACCGTGTGCCACGCTCCCCCTGTCACCCACATGATCATAGTAGATTGGGCTCCACGAGGCTTCCCTCCCCTTCTCGAAAATATCTACTCACTCGCAATCTCAAAAATATCTACCCTCGTCTGCGTAGATGGTTTTTCTGTTTGATAGCACACGATTAGTATGTCTGGATCGTGTGCGATGTCTGTTACTCTCGCTCTGCTTCAATCAGTAGATCCAAATTTTTAGTAGCCCCATCATTTTACTCCCGCCCTTCTTTGCTTCAATCCCTAGATCCAAATTTTTGGTAGCCCCACCATTTTACTCCCGCCTAGTAAAATTTTCAGTACCCGCGACATTTCCTCAAACACCACCTTGGACCCCTCCACACACACACACACCCCAAATCCTTCGCTCACCCCGAATCCCCCGCTCACACACATACACACCACCCCTCCCTTGCTCCAAACCTAGCTAGGTCGCCGCCGCCGCCACGCCGCCTCCATTGTCAACCTCTGCCGGTTTGCCTGTGCAGTTTACCCACCGATATACATACCCTCGCCGCCCTGAGTTTCTTAGATGACGCCTGTGAAACACCCCATTTCCCAGAGATCCCCATCCTCACCCCTCCCCCACTCCAGAGCGTCGCACCCTAAGCCCGGCTACGCTTCCAGGGGAAGCTCGAGGAGCGAATGACCCAAAAGAGCTTTACCGCTGCCTCTTCGCCCGATGACGACGAGGTGGCCGCCGAGGAAGCTGACAACGATGACTCGACCCGGATTGAGCCTTTCGATCTGTGGGCTGGAGAATTCTGGCATGTCACAGACGCCGGCTACGACATCGAGGTCGTCGACACCGACGGCTTGACGCGGGTTATGTCACAGGTTAAGTTGCCCACCCCCAACCCTTTGGGTTCGACAGTTATCGATCTCGTCGATGGCCCTGCCGCTGATCTCCTGCGGCTCGTTATGAGCAATTTGCCATCCTTCATCGCCATGGAGCCCCTTTTGGCATTTCTGAAGGACATGTTCAACAACACTGGCCTGGGATCATCAGCTGGCCAGTCAGACCTCATCAACGGCGACCACGAGGAGGGAGCCAATCTATGACAAGTAAGGAAACCCATGATTTGTTTTCTTGAACCGCTTTTGTAATGATAACCTATCCAATATTTCTTGCTATATTAGGTTGTTTGCATCATGCCTTATTTATTTCTACGGTTTATGGTTGTTCGGTTGTTTGTAGTTAGCATTTGTCCAATTTCAATTGCCATCTTTGGTTGTTCGTAGTATGCCTTGTTTATTTCAACTATTAATAGTGTGATGTTCTATATGTGCTAGTATGAACTGTGCAGTTCAATTTCATCAATACCAAATTTAACAATAGCTCTATGAATGACTATATTTGGTTGCTGATAAGCATGTTGTACTCACTCCGAATCTTTTTAGTTCACATATAAGATTTGTCTAAAGTCAGGCCTCTTAAAGTTTGACCAACTTTATAGAACAAAATACCAACATTCACAATATGAAATAAATATCAATACATGTGTCATGACTTAGATTTTCATATTGTATAACTTTAGCATGTTAGATGTTGATATTTTTTCATATAAATAAGGTCAAACTTTATGAAGTTTGACTTCAGACAATTCTTATATGCAAAGTAAAAAGGATCGGAGGGAATATTGAACACACCTTTCCATTTGATTTAACAATGGCACTGTTTGGATACTCTAACTTAGCTAGAGGTTAGAGTTAGTTTCTAGCTCATGACAGTTAAAAGGGGGAGAGAGATTGGTGGAATAGTTGATTGTATTGCTTGAGCCTCATGGGCATATATATAGGAGTACACGGTCATCTTGGAGTACAAGTCAAGGTAGAATAAATCCTACGCTATCCTACGTTTCCTTAATAACAATGATACTGAACAATGACTAACCCTGAACTAACTCTAGCCAAAGAGGTGTTTGGATGACACTGTTAGATTGACAATAAGTGCACTAGGAGAACTAGCCCCAATCAACAACTCTTGGGTGGGATAGTTGTTTTGGGTGGGTTTGATGCAACTAGCTCAAACTAGCCTTCATGTTTGGATACTTTAGGGCTATTTGAGCCCAAACTAACTCAAACTAACTCTAACCCATGGATCCAAACAGGGCCAATAACTAGCATACTTAGACCTGCACAATCCAAGTTTGAATGACTGCGTTTGCTTGTTTTTAAATATTAGGCCTGTTGTTAATAACACACCTTTCCACTTCTTGTTTTTAAATATTAGGTTTTAACAATTTGGTCTTGCACATGTAGGTCCTGCTGTAAGAGGTTTTGACCCACTGTTTGACCCTTTTTGCATATGTGGAAATGAGTTGTCCATTAATATCAGTCAAGTCGAGACACTCAGAAAGATTGTTACGATAAAGAAATTAGCGACAAAAAACAACGAGATCTTTGTCTGCACAATGAACAAGACATCAGTTCACTACAGGATGGTACTAACTGTTATACCTTGTCTTTTTATTCCTTTGCGCCATTTCAAATATGGAGAAGATATTTATGCATATCCTTGTTTTTAGGCCTTTCCAAAGCAGTTCACTGATGACTACCTCTCAAACCACCTGTATGGAAAGGAGGCGAGGAAGGTTTTCATACAGCACCCACAGTTCAATATTTAAGTGTTCCTGAAGAGGACGAATGATGGACAGTCAATAATCCACATGCACGGGCCTAAAGTTGCAAAGACCTTCAACATCAATGAAGGCTCAATATTTGCGTTCTGCTTGAGCAGTTTTCCAGATGAGATTCATCTGTGTATGTTCCGTCTATGATGCTAATTTCAGAAGGTTGTAGATGTTGCATCTGAAACTTGGTGCTGGTGCAGCTATGTAATGGGGTAGCTGAGGCTGAAGCTATATGATGTTGTACTCTGATGTATTTCAATTATGAAATCCTGCTTCCTTAATATGGAAATGAAATATATTGTGTGCTTAATATGAAATGTCAATTAGATTAATAAATGGACTATTAATAATAGGACAATTAGCCTGCTAATTGGGTTTTTCTATTGCAAACAGTTATTGAGAAAACACCGTGGGCAATGACATCAGACAACGCACACAGTTTCTAGGAATAAACCGTGTTGGATCAATGAACAATCACACACGACATCCTATTGAAAACTGTTTGTGTTAGGCCCCCTTCCGCAAACGATTACCACATAAAAAGTGTGTGTGATGGACAGCCTTTGCCACACAGTTTCTTCCATGCACCGTGTGTGATGTACATACTAAGGGAAATGTATTCCTTGGATTGACTGTGTGGAATGTACATACGAACTGAAACATTTAGCGGGGACTGACTGTGTGGGATGTACTTACGAGCGGAAATGATTTCGCCTGTATAATTGTATTTTTAGCACTACTGTACGTATAACTATATTTCATCGCTCGCCGGTCGCACACGACCTCATTTTGCCGAGCGTGTGTACCAGGAGGGCATATCCTCGACGGTTTCTAGGTCGTGTGGGAAGGACCCCCCCCTATCGGAGTCCTCACTAGGCAACGGTTCCAAATGCCTTCGCGGAAAGGGGTTAAAAAACGTTTGTATAGCACCTCGATGTACCAGTGATTGCCCCCTCTCTCTTGTTGTCTCATTTTTTTGTTGGGCTCTTTTTGGCCTCTTTTTTCTCTTTTTTTCCTCACTGGGACAATGCTCTAATAATGATGATCATCACACTTTTATTTACTTACAACTCAATATATGATGCTAGCGTAATATTTATGAAAATGATGAACGCTGGTTGAGCCACAAATACTATGTCAACTATATGATCATGCAAAGCAATATGACAATGAAGGTGTATGTCATAATAATGGAACTGTGGAAGTTGCATCGAAATATATCTCGAAATGGCTATAGAAATGCCATGATAGGTAGGTATGGTGGCTGTTTTGAGGAAGATATAAGGAGTCTTATGTGAGATAGAGCGTATCATATCACGAGGTTTGGATGCACCTGTGAAGTTTGCACCAACTCTCAAGGTGCGAAATGCAATGCATGGTACCGAAGAGGCTAAGCGCCTTATAATCCATGGACTCACATTTGTCGTTAAGAACTCACATACTTATCGCGAAAGTTTATTAGCCCTTGTAGCAAAGTACTATGAAGCATGCCCCTAGGGGGATAGATTGGTAGGAAAATACCACTGCTCGTCCCTGACCGCCACTCATAAGGTAGACACTCAATAATAAAGCATGCTCCAACTTCATAGCATAACTAGAGACTATATGTGCATACTTCTGGAATCACAAACCTTAACACCAATATTCTTACTAAACCACAGTCATTCACTAGTACATCCAACATATCACCATCTTAATATGGCAAAACTATTGCAAGGAATCAAGCATATCATATTCAACAATCTACATGAAAGTTTTTGTTATATCCCTCTTGAATACCTATCATATCAGGACTAATTTCATAACATGTGCATATTGCCCTCACTATTTATTAGACTCTCAAAAAGATTTAAGTGAATCATGAGAGTGCAACTGTTTTTTAGAATATAACCACCGTCGTGCTCTAAAAGATATAAGTGAAGCACTAGAGCAATTGCCTAGCTCAAAAGATATAAGTGAAGCACATAGTGTATACTAACAAATCACAGATAAATGTGTGTCCCTCTCAAAAGGTGTGTGCAGCAAAAAATGATTGTGGGAAACTAAAAGGCAAAAAAAACCAAAAACTACTATGGCACAAGACGCTCCAAGCAAAACTCATATCATGTGATGAATAAAACTATATCTCCAAGTAGTATACCGGTTAATAGTAGATCAACGAGGGTACGCCATCCAGGGCATCCCCAAGCTTAGACTCTTGGGTCTTCCTTGAGTATTACCTTTGGTGCCTTCGGCATCCCCAAGCTTAGGTCTTGCCGCTCCTTATTCCTTCATCCATCGTGATCTCACCCAAAACTTGAAAACTTCAGCACACAAAAACTCAACAGAAACCTTGTGAGACCCGTCAGTATAACAAGCAAATCATAAACTTTAGGTACTTTTATGAACCCATTCATATTTTGTTATTGCCTAATATCTACTGTATTCTAACTTCTCCATGACTTATACCCCCCAATATAATCCATGGCATCATTAAAACAAGCAAACTATGCAACGGAAACAGAATCTTCTAAAACAGAATAGTCTTTAATGATCTGAACAAACTCCATACTTCTGTAACTCCAAAATATCTGAAAATTACGAAAACATAGGAAATTTGTATATAAATTATGTGTAAAAAGTTAAGAATTTTTTGACGTTCCAGTGAATTCTGGAAATTCTTGTACTCGGCGCAAAAGTTTCTGTTTTTCACTGAATAAAGTCAACTATCAACAAAATGCATCCCAAAGGCTTTACTTGGCACAAACACTAATTAGGACATATAAACACAATCATAACTGTAGCATAACTGTGTCAGCACACAAAAAATAGAAAAGAAGAAGGAAAATAAAAGATAACTATTGGGTTGCCTCCCAACAAATTCTTTCTTTATAGCCATTAAGATAGGCTTGAGATTTCAACGATGCTCACATAAAAGATAATGATTGAAACACAAATAGAGCATCATAAAACATGTGGCAAACAAATTTAAGTCTAACCCACTTCCTATGCTTAGGCATTTTATAAGGAAACTAATTATCAAGGCAAGCAAAACCTAGCATATGCAAGGAAGAAGAAAGAAACAATAGCAATCTCAATATGAAGAGAGCTAATATAGTAACATGAAGATTTCTACAGACATATTTTCCTCACTCATAATAACACATGTAGGAATATTCAAAATCAAGAATATAGCTATCATAAACAATAATCTCTTTATGATCCACATGTATCCAAATCTTATATAGTTTTCCAAGATAGCGGGATTAACATCAACTAAAGTCATGACGTCTCCAAACCCACTTCTATCAATAATTTCATAAGATTGAACACTCCCCAAATATGTGGAATTCTCTTTTCTTAAAGTTAACACTCTTCCAAACCCACTTTCAATATTATTGTAAACACTATTATCAATATCATATTCATCATGAGGCTTAAAAAAATTTCAAGATCATAAAAAGCATCACCCCAATCATGATCATTATAATAAGTAGTGGACATAGTATATGCATCAACCCGAAGCTTGTAGTTTTGCATATCATTAGAATAATTTAAATTGATAGAATTTATAATAACATTACAATCATGATAAATTTCTTCTTTTAACACTTCATCACAATTTCCAGATTCACGATTTTCAAGCAAAACTTCATAGAGATAATCAAGTGCACTCAACTCACTAGCAATTGGTTCATCATAATTGGATCTTTTGAAAAGATTAGCAAGTGGATGAGGGTCCATTTCAATAGATTTTTAGCAAGCGAAGATGCAAGAAAATAGAAGGCACATGTCAACACAAACAAAGATAGTAACGGAAAATATTTTTGGTATTTTTGCTTTTTAGAGAAGTGGAGGACATGAAGTAGAGAAAGTAGATGATAGTATGTGTATAGGTACTTGATATGTTTTGATGATGTCTCCCCGGCAAAAGCGCAAGAATATAGTCCTACTACTTGTGAGCTGCGTTGGAATTTTCCCCGAAGAGGAGAGGAGATATAGCACAGTAGAGATAAGTATTCCCCTTAGTGAGAACCAAGGTATCAACCCAGTAGGATAATCATGTGAAGCCGCGTGAACAGCACCTGCACACACAAAAGCAAATACTTGCACCCAACGCGGACATGAGGGTTGTCAATCCCCTTGAACTCGTTACTTGCAAGGATCAAATCTCGTAGTGGTAGATAGATAAATTGCAGAAAAAATTGCAGCAAGGATATTTTGGTTTTTCTTATATGATATAAGTAGACCCAGGGGCCATAGTTTTTCACTAGAGGCTACTCTTTCGAACACATAACATATGGTGGGTTGATACGTCTCCAACGTATCTATAATTTCTGATTGTTCCATGCTGTTTTATTATCAATGTTGGATGTTTTATAATCATTTTATAGTCATTTTATATCATTTTCTTGGTACTAACCTACTGAAATAGTGCCAAGTGCCAGTTGCTGTTTTTCCATGTTTTTTACATCGCAGGAAATCAATATCAAACGAAGTCCAAATGCCACGAAACTCCATGATGATTTTTTATGGGGCAGAAGAAAGGCAATGGGCCGTAGTTGCACCTGGGGGTGCCCCGAGGGGGGCACAACCCACCAGGGTGCGCCAGGAGGCCCAGGAGCTCCATGGTGGGTTGTGCCCACCTCAGGTGCCCCCCGGACCGCCACTTTGCTCTATAAATACCACAATATTCCAAAAACCCTAGAAGAGGCGTCGAAATATTCATCCAGCCGCCATAGAGTCCAGAACCACAAGATCCAATCTAGACACCATCACGGAGGGGTTCACCACTTCAATTGGTGCCTCTCCGATGATGCATGAGTAGTTCCTTGTAGACCTTCGGGTCCATAGTTAGTAGCTAGATGCCTTTCTCTCTCTCGCTGAATTCTCAATACAACTGTCTCTTGGAGATCCATATGATGTATCTCTTTTGCGGTGTGTTGTAACATCCCAAAATTCTAAATTTTGGAATGTTATATTAAATAAATAGATTTGATTGGTTGTTTGATTGTGGTGTGGTTGCTTGTGTGAAATTGAGTGAAATTCGAAACTTTTGAAAGTTAAATGAGAGGGAATAAAAGGACTTTCCCAAACTTTCATTTTTGCATTTATGATCTCCGTGAATTCAAATTATTTTCAAATACAAAACCCTAGAGAGAATATGACATGACTTCTTCCATTTAAATAAATGAAAAGGGTTTTTGAAAATATTTGAATTTCATTTGAAATTTTCAAATTCAGAAACTTTAAGCAACTCAATGATTTTCATGAGAGCAGATAAAATGATTTCTTCAAATTATATGAAATATGAGTTGGAAGTTTCAAAGAATCAAATTTAAAGTCCCTTTGAAATTATTTGCAATTTGGAGTTATTTGAGTTTTATTCAAATCATTTTTCTCCAAAAATAAAATATATGGACAATAGGGTAAAATGATTCCCTACATCAGAAAATTGGGGAGAAATAAAATTGAAATCATTTTGGCATTTTTAAAATGATTTTTATTGGATTTTATTAGAGCAGTAGTACTCTTTGAATTATTTGAATTTTTCTGGATTTTATTTGACTTTACAAAAATGTCCATGTTGTAGAAAATGTTTTTCTGAAAATTTTGATATATTATATGCCTATATAATATTTTACTTTATTTTCTTTTTCTTTCTTTTTATCTCTGTTTAAAAAATGTTTAAAAAAACCCTTCGGACCGACTGGGCCGAAGCCCAGCCGGCCCAGGCCTCGCCACTGCCTTCCCACAGCCGCGGGAGACCGGCTCCCGCACGGGAGCGCCGCCGCCGGAGTCCTGCCGGACTCCGCGTCCACCTCGCGCCCCTCCTCCAACCCACGTCCTCCCCCCTCCGCCTTTAAAAGGCGAGACCGCCGCCCCTCTCTCCCCTCTCCTCCTCCTCCGTCGCAACCGCCGCCCTCGCCGGAGCTTCCGCCTCCGACGAGACCTGCCGCCCGCTCGGTTCCGACGTCCCAGAGCGCCGCCGACCCCACCATTGCATCCGCCTCGCTGCGTCGCGCCTCCCCGTGGCTTCGCCCGAGCTAGAGGGCCACCGGAGCCGTCGCCCCGACCACACCCGAGCCGCCGCCGCCGTCCGCCGCCGCGGTAAGTCGCCGGAGCCGCCTCGTCCGTCCGATCTAGGTTAGATGGATAGGATTAGATTAGATTTGTTTTTTTGTTTTGTTCGAACCGGTACGCGTTAAATGGCGAACGTTCACTGGTTAGGCCTCTGTAGTGGACGAATTCGTCGCTTATGCTTCTGTAGCGAACGTTCGTCTGATAAGTTTTTCTTTTTCTGTTTTATTTAGGTCAGGGACCTTTTCACAATTAAAGTTTTTATAGTTTAGTCCCTGTACTTCAATCGATCGCAACTCTTCGCTCGTTTATCCAAATCAAATGAAATCAACGCCCACTTCTTCGTTATGATCCCCTCTATCCAGATAATCGACTTGAACATGTTTTTGAAAAGATAAAGTTTGGTTTCAAACAGATTTGAATTCAAACTTCTTTTGTTCATAACTTGAGTTTTATAATTCCGTTTGAGTTGATTCTTTTTGCTAATCGAAGCTCTTGGCCTAAACTTTCTTATAAGGCCAAATTCACACAATATTGGTACTATTAGAAATTATTTTACGTTGCAAGAGTTATTTGCTTGGTTTTGATGTTTTCCGAATTGTCTTCTTCGTTCTTTCCGATCTTTTGAGTGGTTTCTTATGTGTGGTTACTATTGCTTGCTTACGATAGATTGACCGGAGTGTGACGAGTAGAGCTATCAGGAGTTATGAGTGCGAATCATCTTCATCAACCGTACAAGGCAAGTTCACACTTTGATCATACCCAGTTTTTATGCATTAGTTTCAACCCTCGAACACTGCATGGTTAGGACTTGATAACATGTGGGTATTGGGAAGTAGTTGATGAGGTAGGAACCTATTATCCTGCATTCAAACCTTGGGAGTTACTAATACGTTATGCTTACTGATATACTATGCTCGTAGACGTGGTTTGGTTTTGAGAGAATTCATGAAAGATGTGAGAGTTATTGTTAACTAAGGTTTAACTTAAGGTGGCAACATTAACACACATCTGGGTGGAATGGTTGGGGCACCCTGGAGCACCCAGTGGTTTCCCCCGGCACTTGGAGAACCCAGTGCTTGCCCAAGGGGATCCCGGAGTACCTGTGTGATCACCCTATGGAATGCCACCCAGGCTCAAAGGGATCATATGATTATTCATGCTAGAAACTTCCGTGTGCAGCCACAAGCTATTATGGGCTCTAGCATAGTTGAATATGTTGCATGACCTCTTTCAGTGGTGGGCTAGCAGATGTAGGGGAAAGTAGATGTAACTGTCCACCTAGAGTAAAGAGTTAATGTTTCTGAAAGACTGTGTCTCGGTCATCCGTTTCTCAAACACCATGTAGTGCGAGAAATTCAATGGAGGAGATCGAATCTTGTGGGGAAAAGTGCGCAGACCTCTGCAGAGTGTACAAACTAATCATGATTAGCCGTGTCCCCGGTTATGGACATCTTGAGTATCTGGTTCTTGAATTAGCATGTTGATCTCATCACTTTACTTAATTAATTTGTTGGGTTGATAATTATTATTTTGGGATTGAGTTGGAGGAACCTTCTCAATATTTTTCAACAAACTTTGTAGTTAAATGAAATATATTCCTTTGATGTAGGAAAAATTGGCTTTATGCAAAATTAAACTTAGAGCCCCCACCAGCCATATATGCATGTAGTGATAGCCATTAATTCAGCATTGCTCTACAGTGTGAAATTGCCAGTACATTCAATGTACTGACCTACATGGCTGCAACGTCTCATGTTGCAGGATTCTTACGACGAGTAAGTGATACATTAGGGTTACGATTTCTACACTCGACTTTGCCGTTGGTGTTGATGGGAATCCACAACCCTGTTGTTACTTCTGCTATTTGGATTGAGGTACTAGTATTTACGTTACTTTATACATGTGATTTACCTCTGTTATAAATCCTTGAGTACTGTGTGTGTCATCATACCGATCCAGGGATGACACTTAAGCACAGAGACTTGACCGTCTGAGGTCGGGTCGCTACAAGATGGTATCAGAGCACATGTTGACTATAGGACGTGACCCCTAGAAACTGGCAAGCCCATAGGAAAGATTTTCTCTACAACTTCATTGTCAAAAGATCTTTTACCTCTCTTCACTTCTGAGCTTACTCAAATATTCCCTTTTAGTGAGACTATAGCCTTTTTCCCCTTTTGACCACGCAAAGATTCAACTGATGAGACCACTCCGAGAAGGACAAGATATCGGACAACTAAGACCATTCAGAATGAAGAGGATTTTACCGTGCATTATAATGGATACTACAACGGTTGAAGACTCTGAAGACTAGGGGAATTTGAAGGCTCTGAAGAATTTCTACATTGGTATGACATAGGAAGGCTACCCTTATGTAACTTTTTAGACTATTGAAGTTGTCAGTACCCGAGATCAAGGTGTATTGGAGAAAGATGGGAACATGGAGCATTAGAACTCAAAGTTTTGTCAAGAAAACCATAAGGAAGAAGATATCAACTATGGAATGATAGCTCATGGCAATGACAAGGGTAGAAACACAGCTATCCATGATGTTATCACCCGCTTATACTATTGCCACCGTGCTGAGTTAAGCATGCATTTCTTCGGAAGGATTGGATGAAAAGAAGGCTGATGGAGCATCTATCAGCAAGATGAAGTTTTAACCTTAGCTGGTGTATCACCAGGATCTGGAGTATTACATCAGGAGTTTTAAGATGGACCTGCAAGAACCCGTATTTGACGAGAAAGCATTCCGTTAAGAACTTAGGACCCAGAAGCTGAAGTACCCAAACTGGAGGAACAAAACCTCGAGATACCGGAGATTCGTCGGGAACTGAAGGACAGTAGGACAATGGTTCATGCAAAGCATGTTGAAATCCAGAAGTCTAGAACGCAACTCTTAAAGGAGGTCATGAGAGACTTCGCGTCAATAGAGATGATCTGGCAAAAGAACTTGAGAAGGACAATCACGATCGGAAGAAGCCATCGGAGACATGAAGAAGACTTGAAAAGTTTGGCGACGTTGAAGATTATTGACCTTTAGAAGACCAAACCCTTGTTATATACATACGTTAGATGCGACGATTGTGAGCTGTCATTTGTTTCATGTTTTTCCGACAGCCACAAAATAAAATCTGTCTTTTCAAAACTTTTGTTTGTATTGTGTGTATCCCTCTCTATCTCTCTCATCTCACCCCAAAACCCTTGGACCCAATAGAGGATGAATGGAGATGAACTCACATTTCCGGGACCGGTAAGTCAATTGGAGACAGACCAATGGATTCAGAACATGGAAGATCATATGGAGAATAACACTATAGCCGGAAAGGATATGGCCCAGCATACTCTTCGGTACTTTGAAAGAGGTGCTGTTGCTTGGTGGAGGATGTACCAAACCATCAAGGGATGGCAAGGAGTAACCACTTGGAAAGAATTTAAGCTGACTCTGCTAAAATCTCGGCTTGTGTACCAGAAGATGAAGCCTTATGGAAATGATATGAAGAAGCCTTGTGCATGCAAGCTCTATGGAGAAATAGGACACAACCATAAAGAACACAAGGGTGAATGCCCTAATTGTGAAGGAAGTCACCCAGCTGAAGAATGCCCAACTAGGAAGATTTCTTGTTTCTTGTGTGAAGGGACTACCCACTACCCGGCTCAGTGTCACATCTACCCCATGGTACAAAGAACCATACAACAGAAGAAAGAAGCAATGAAAGGAGCCCTCATGGGAATTTTAGAAGAACCTGTGATGAAGGAAGAGGTGGAGGACACACCCAAAGAAGAACAAATTAAAACTTGCACCAAGTCATGCTATTCATTTGCAGAAGAAGGACACATCTCCCAGAATTGTATGAATGGGGATCTTGTAGAATTCCCGACAAAGGAAGTAGAGTATGACCCACAGGAAATAGAACCCCTGATGTGAACGGAAAAGTCCAGGAAGAGTAATAGATTGGATTCCAGGAAGGACCTGAGTCATATCACCTGTTTCAGGTGCAAGGAATCAGGGCACTACTTCAGCAGTTGCCCAAAAAGGAAGCCGAGGGCCCAAGAAGGCTATGTAATCATGAGGAAACCACGAGACTTGTCAGAAGTAATATGTTTTCATTGTAATGAAGCATGGCACTTTGCCAGAGATTGTCCCATGGAAAAGGAGACTTATGATAGTTAGTTGTGTCTGTGAGAAGTATAGTAGTAGTAGTAGTGAGAACATTTTTCCTTTATATTGAGGCGATGAGTTGAGGCATGTAATGGAAAAGCAAGAGATTGTAATCATTGGAGAATCAATAAAGATAGCATCGTTTGGTACTGATTTGGATTTTATGAGTTGTTACTCCAGAAAGAAGGATTTTGACCATTTTCGAGGATATGAGAAATATGGTCTATGGAAGAATTTGTGCATTTCAAGGGTGGTAGTACCCTGTGAGGACACTTGACCTCTGGAAAGGATTATGATATTCCACGAAGTGGACTTCGGACAAAATAAGGAGTTTTGTCTCGATATGTGGGGTATCCTAAGAATATGAAGAGATGAAGTACTATTGGATGTAAAGGAGATATGATGTTGGTAATATGGAGCAATTGTAACTCCAGGATGAGTCGGAGTAATCACGTCTTAGTTTTGGTACCCGTAGAAGGAAGACAGGCAGTATAATTGGATGGATTTAAGAATGCCAGGAAGCTGGATGTTGGAATAACGATCAGTTGCCCTCGATGAGGAGTTCAAGGTTTACAAGTGATGAGATGGGCCATAACCCACAGGCCCCAGGACCTTCCAAGAAGCAAGCACACACTTGCTGAAGGAGAAACCATGGAACAAGTTACGATTTTATCGACAGACGATTTTATAGGAGTAACGCAAAACCTGAGAGTTGTGAAGGAGTGATAGATGTTTGTTTTGGCTTGCAGAATCCATGGATTTATCCGAACTTGGTTCGCCGACAAGAGAAATTCTGCAATGCCTGTGAGGATGACCGAGTGTTAGAATGTGAGATTCGCTAAACCATATACAAGGTACTGATTTGGGTGTGGGATGGATTGATCACCATACCGACTTACTCTTATTATTCGCCTTGCTATACGGGATGGTAAATCTGAGTGACTTACCCATAGTAGAGAGACGGCGATATCAAAACCTTGTTTAAACCTTAGAATGGTATGACAATTTTCCCTTGTACAAGGCAGCTGTTGCCAACCGTAGGATATACGGCGAGGTTCAACCCAGACCCATTTCCTACAGGAGAAACCATAAATAGTTGACCACCATGAGATATCGATTGTTGTTTAGTATTGGCGCCAGACAAGTCAGCTAAGAAGACAAAGTCACAGAAGGACCTTACCCAGAAAAAAAGGACAGAAGTATTGAGGAAAAGGTTATGCCACTACCGGAAGATCCAGATAAGGAATTATACTAAAGATCTGAGAAGATCGGCCCTTTCAAGAATAAGGATGGAGTATATGAGTATTGATGGGACGGTAACGATGCTTCTAAGGGTGGTAGCACCCGAGACCCCGGAGACGATCGATGAAATTTTGAGAAGACCCCAAACCTAACCCATTTCTTTCTAGCCTCTCCGAATCTCGAGGACGAGATTCATTTTAAGGGTGGTAGGTTTATAACATCCCAAAATTCTAAATTTTGGAATGTTATATTAAATAAATAGATTTGATTTATTGTGGTGTGGTTGCTTGTGTGAAATTGAGTGAAATTCGAAACTTTTGAAAGTTAAATGAGAGGGAATAAAAGGACTTTCCCAAACTTTCATTTTTGCATTTATGATCTCCGTGAATTCAAATTCTTTTCAAATACAAAACCCTAGAGAGAAGATGACATGACTTCTTCCATTTAAATAAATGAAAAGGGTTTTTGAAATTTTTTGAATTTCATTTGAAAATATTTCAAATTCAGAAACTTTAAGCAACTCAATGATTTTCATGAGAGAAGATAAAATGACTTCTTCAAATTATATGAAATATGAGTTGGAAGTTTCAAAGAATCAAATTTAAAGTCCCTTTGAAATTATTTTCAATTTGGAGTTATTTGAGTTTTATTCAAATCATTTTTCTCCAAAAATAAAATATATGGAAAATAGGGTAAAATGATTCCCTACATCAGAAAATTGGAGAGAAATAAAATTGAAATCATTTTGGCATTTTTAAATGATTTTTATTGGATTTATTAGAGCAGTAGCACCCTTTGAATTATTTGAATTTTTCTGGAAGTTATATGACTTTACAAAAATGTCCATGTTGTAGAAAATGTTTTTCTGAAAATTTTGATATATTATATGCCAATATAATGTTTTACTTTATTGTCTTGTTTTTCTTTTTATCTCTGTTTAAAAAAATGTTTAAAAAACCCTTCGGACCGCCTGGGCCGAAGCCCAGCCGGCCCAGGCCTCGCCACCGCCTTCCCAGAGCCGCGGGAGACCGGCTCCCGCAGAGGAGCGCCGCCGCCGGAGTTCGGCCGGACTCCGCGTCCACCTCGCGCCCCTCCTCCAAGCCACGTCGTCCCCCCTCCGCCTTTAAAAGGCGAGACCGCCGTCCCTCTCTCCCCTCTCCTCCTCCTCCGTCGCAACCACTGCCCTCGCCGGATCTTTCGCCTCCGACGAGATCTGCTTCCGCCGCCCGCTCGGTTACGACGTCCCCGACGCCGCCGACCCCACCGCTGCATCCGCCTCACTGCGCCGCGCCTCCCCGTGGCTTCCCCCGAGCTAGAGGGCCACCGGAGCCGTCGCCCCGACCACACCCGAGCCGTCGCCGCTGTCTTCCTCACCACCGACGCCGTTCATATGCTTGTTGTTTTTACTCGTATGCTTTCTAATTCACTCCAATGCTATCATCTTTGATCCTAGGTACAAGATGGGTTACGTAGAGTGGGCCTTTGGAGAACTATATGGAGAAGGAAGTACGAGGTTTAGGACTGAGATCAAAATCGTGGAGAAAGAGTTGGCGGCCTTGTATGACAAATGTGTTGCTCAAGATAAGCGAGCTGGAAATGGAGAAAGTTCATCTTCCTCTGCAAACATTCCTAGTATCCTGGTTCAAGCTGGGTACGCTGCCGCGGTAAGTCGCCGGAGCCGCCTCGTCCGTCCGATCTAGGTTAGATGGATAGGATTAGATTAGATTCGTTTTTTTGTTTTGTTTGAAGCGGTACGCATTAAATAGCGAACGTTCACTGGTTAGGCCTCTGTAGTGGACGAATTCGTCACTTATGTTTCTGTAGCGAACGTTCGTCTGATAAGTTTTTCTTTTTCTGTTTTATTTAGGCTAGGGACCTTTTTAGCAATTAAAGTTTTTACAGTTTAGTCCATGTGCTTCAATCGATCGTAACTCTTCGCTCGTTTATCCAAATCCAATGAAACCAATGCCCACTTCTTCGTTATGAGCCCCTCTATCCAGATAATCAACTTGAACATGTTTTTGAAAATATAAAATTTGGTTTCAAACAGATTTGAATTCAAACTTCTTTTGTTCATAACTTGAGTTTTATAACTCCGTTTGAGTTGATTCTTTTTGATAATCGAAGCTCTTGACCTAACCTTTCTGATAAGGCCAAATTCACACAATATTGGTACTATTAGAAATTGTTTTATGTTGCAAGAGTTATTTGCTTGGTTTTGATGTTTTCCGCATTGTCTTCTTCGTTCTTTCCGATCTTTTGAGTGGTTTCTTATGTGTGGTTACTATTGCTTGCTTATGATAGATTGACCGGAGTGTGACGAGTAGACCTATCAGGAGTTATGAGTGCGAATCATCTTCATCAACCGTACAAGGCAAGTTCACACTTTGATCATACCCCTTTGATACCCAGTTTTTATGCATTAGTTTCAACCCTCGAACACTGCATGGTTAGGACTTGATAACATGTGGGTATTGGGATGTAGTTGATGAGGTAGGAACCTATTGTCATGCATTCAAACCTTGGGAGTTACTACTATGTTATGCTTACTGCTATGCTATGCTCGTAGACGTGGTTTGGTTTTGACAGAATTCATGAAAGATGTGAGAGTTATTGTTAACTAAGGTTTAACTTGAGGTGGCAACATTAACACACATCTGGGTGTAATGGTTGGGGCACCCTACAGCACCCAGTGGTTTGCCCGGGCACCTGGAGAACCCAGTGCTTGCCCAAGGGGATCCCGGAGTACCCGTGTGATCACCCTATGCAATGCCACCTAGGCTCAAAGGGATCATAAGATTATTCATGCTAGAAACTTCCATGTTCAGCCACAAGCTATTATGGGCTCTAGCATAGTTGAGTATGTTGCATGACCTCTTTCAGTACATTCATGCATGTGGGGATAGCCATTAATTCAGCATTGCTCTATAGTGTGAAATTTCTAGTACATTCAATGTACTGACCTACATGGCTGCAACATCTCATGTTGCAGGATTCTTACGACGAGTAAGTGATACATTAGGGTTACGATTTCTACACTCGACTTTGCCGTTGGTGTTGATGGGAATCCACAACCTTGTTGTTACTTCCGCTATTTGGATTGAGGTATTAGTATTTACGTTACTTTATACATGTGATTTACCACTGTTATAAATCCTCGAGTACTGTGTGTGTCAGCATACCGATCCAGGGATGACACTTAAGCACAGAGACTTGACCGTCTGAGGTTGGGTCGCTACATTTGTTTGTTGGGATCTGATGAACTTTGAGTTTATGATCAGTCATATCTTTTTATATCCATGAAAGGTTTTTGAGTTTCTTTGATCTCTTATATGCATGATCTCTTATAGCCTCGTATTTCTTCTCCGATATTTGTGTTTTGTTTGGCCAACTTGATCTATTTATCTTGCAATGGGAAGAGGTGCCCGGTAGTGGGTTCGATCTTACGGTGCTTGATCCCAGTGATAGAAGGGGAAACGACACGTATGTATCGTTGCTACTAAGGATAAAAAGACGAGATCTATATCTACCGCCATATAGATAAACGGATCTTGTCTACATCATGTCATCGTTCTTATTGCATTACTCCATTTTTTCATGAACTTAATACACTAGATGCTTGCTGGATAGTGGTCGATGTGTGGAGTAATAGTAGTAGATGCAGGCAGGAGTCGGTCTACTAATCTTGGACGTGATGCCTATGTAATGATCATTGCCTGGATATCGTCATAATTATTTGAAGTTCTATCAATTGACCAACACTAATTTGTTTACCCACCGTTTGCTATTTTTCTCGAGAGAAGCCACTAGTGAAACCTACGGCCCCCGGGTCTTCTTTCTCATATATTTGCTTGCGATCTACTTTTCCTTTGCATTTTTATTCAGATATATTAACCAAAAATAAAAAAAATATCTTCATGCGTTTTATTTTATTTGCGATCTATTATTTCAATCTACTACAATTTATCTCACGTCCGCTTGCCAATTTCTGGCGCCATTACCCGAAAGGGATTGACAACCCCTTTAACACGTCGGGTTGCGAGGTGTTGTTATTTGTGTGCAGGCGCTGTTTATGTTTTGTTGCTTGGTTCTCCTACTGGTTCGATACCTTGGTTTCATAACTGATGGAAATACTCTACCGTCGTTGTGCTACATCATCCCTCCCTCTCCAGGAAATACCGACGTAGTTGTAGCTACCATCAAGGAGAATTTCTGGCGCCGTTGCCGGGGAGGATCTTCAACATAACCAGGTTCCTAATCGCAAATCTCATCTCCTTGCAATTTTCATTATTTTCCATTTGCCTCTCGTTTTCCTCTCCCCCACTTCACAAAATTTGCCGTTTTACTCGCCTATTTTTTTTCTGTTCGCCATTTTCTGGTCAGATCTATCATTTGCTTGCAATCATGAGTGATTTCGGTATGGCACCAACAGATGATGGACTGACTCCTAAGATTGGACATACAGGCAATCTAGATGCTAAAACTTTTATCTTGGGGCAAGGGAACGTTATGGGAAAAGAACGTATCCAAGATTTTTTCAATTGTGTTGGGAATCTAAGTCTTGATGATGCTCCTATACTTAAAACTACTAGATCTTATGCGGATGCTATTTCAGCACTAGTTCTGAAACTAGAAAGAAAATTTATCCGCACTCATCCTACTTTGCAAATATTGGTTTTTGAGCTTCCCAAAATAAAGAATCCTAGAGCCAAAAAGTTGGCCACTCTCGTTCTCCTGAACGAGTTTGACTACATAATTCGGGAAGCTAGGGAAATCTTTGACTTTTATGGTATGAATCGTGAAAAACCCGTGATTGATGAAATTCTCTACAATAGTGACTATGCACTAAGGCATTTTCTTGGGGATAATAAGATCATTGATGAGAATCTTAAAAAGGAGATCCTCATTCAAGATATAATCCAACAAGTTTTTAATAATGTTAATCAACACTATTCTTGGATTGTAGCTGGAAATCATAGGGGTTATGATGAAAATCAACTAAAAATGCTAGAGTTTCTATGGATAATATGTTTTATGTTGTGTTTACAAAACCTCCTGATAAAAACACCCCCAAGAAAGTTAAGAAGAAGGATGACAAAACTTAGATCCTTGCTTTATGCCTAGCTAAGGGCGTAAAACTATAGCGCTTGTTGGGAGGCAACCGAATGAATAAAATTTGTTTTTGCTTTTTTATTTCTGTTCTTGAGTGTTTACACAATTATTATACTTTTATGATTGTGTTTTTTAGTTTGAATTAGTGTTTGTGCCAAGTAGAACCAATAGGATCTTCTTGGGTGATAGCTCTTTGATCTTGCTGAAAAAGACAGAAACTTTGTCCTCACGAAAATAATTGTTAAAATTCACCAGAACGTGATAAAATGTTAATTCTTTTTGCATAAGATGAATATACGAATTATACAGGTTTTCCTAGTTTTTCAGAATTTTTGGAGTTCCAGAAGTATTAGAACAAATCAGATTACTACAGACTATTCTGTTTTGACAGATTCTGTTTTCTTTGTGTTGTGTGCTTATTTTGATGACTCTATGGTTTTCTTTGATGAGTTTTTGCCATAGAAAAGTTGTAATACAGTAGATATAATACAAAAACAAAATATGAATTGGTTTGATACAGCACTTATAGTAGTGGTTTATTTTTCTTACACTAACGGATCTCACGAAGGTTTTGTTGAGTTTTGTGTGATTGAAGTTTTCATGTTTTGGGTTATCTTACGATGGATGAAGGAAGGATGTAAGAGCCTTAGCTTGGGGATGCCCCGGCATCCCAAGCTATTATCCAATAATGAGCAACCAACTAATCTTGGGGATGCCCCCGAGTGGCATCCCCGCTTTCTTCCAACAACTATCGGTATTTTACTCGAGGCTATATTTTTATTCGTCACATGATATGTGTTTTGCTTGGAGCGTCTTGTATGATCTGTGTCTTTTCTTGTTTTATTTTGTGTTTTAAGTCATCAATCCTTGCTGGACACACCTTTTTGTGAGAGCCAAAATTATATCATGACTTGTTCAAATTGCTCTCTTTCTTCACTTAAATATTTTATGAGCTAGGACTTGCTCTAGTGCTTCACTTATACCTTTTCGAGCACGGTGTGCTTTGTTATTTTTGAAGAAATGCTCTCTTGCTTTAATTAGATTTATTTGAGAGTTAGTAAAACTTTGAAGAAATTCTCTCTTGCTTCACTTAAATTATTTTTAGAGAAAGAAAATTTGTTATGCTCATGATCTTCACTTATATTTGTTTGAGCTTATGAAAAGAAACACGTAAAAGTTAGTCTCAAAGTGATAGATATCCAAGAAGGATAAAGTAAAAGAAAATGTCATGAAGATCATTGGAAAAAATAAACTTGATTCTTAGTAATAGTTTTGAGATATGATGATGTGATATGTGAGTTATCTTGATGAGTAATTCTGCTCTAGTAAGGATATTGTTGTTAAGGTTTGTCATTCCCTATGCATGCACGAAAGTCAATAATCATGCAATGAAAATTATATCCTACTCGTGGTGCATTATTCGGTGTTAATTATGTTTAATGCTTGCTTATGATATTATTCGTTTCTTGGTTGGTCACTTCCCAATCTTTTGCTAGCCTTCATTTTGCACTAAGTATGACCTCTACTTGTGCATCAAAAATCCTTTAAACCAGTTTTGCCACATGAGTCCACTATATCTACCTATATGCGGTATTCTTTTGCCATTCTAAGCAAATTTGCATGTGCCATCTCTAATTTTCAAAATAAACTTCTCTTTTGTGTGTTTGTTTCGCTCGCGGAAGGGTAACGAGTGGCTAATATTTTCCATGCTAGATGTGTTATTCCCAAGATGAGTGTTTATTCACTTGTCATTGCACGAGAGTAAGGCAAAGGTCTTAGGGATGCAAAAAATGAATTTACTTTATGTTGTCAAATAATATATTCCTTGTAAACTGTTGGTATTGAGGGCACCCGTGGATACGGCTAGCCATGGAAAGTGAAAGAATGGTGGAAAAAGGAATAAGCTATATTTTCTATTTGGGAACCGCCTATGGCATATCTAGCATGGAAAGTGTTCGGAACTCTAAGTCATTTTCGTTGGTGGGATGGATACACCTCCCAAAATGTTTTTATCTCTAATTTTTCGCTTTGAGCTCTGGCACCTCTACAAATCCCTACTTCCCTCTACGAAGGGCCTTTCTTTTACTTTATGCAATTTTTATTTTGAAATTTGAGTCACCATCTTCTCTCATAAAAGGCACCAACTAGGAGGCAATATGATTGCGCTCAAGTATTGGGTTATTCGAGTGTGTTTCATGAATGGATCAATGTTTGAGCATGATGGGCTAGGGATAACTTATTTTAGCGTTGATATTCTAGAAGACATGGTTGCTTGTTGATATGCTTCACTATCTAAATTATTATGTCAAAACTAGACTATTGCTTTGAATCACATAAAAGTCCAAATGTCCATGCAAAGAATATGATATGACTTGATGAACATCACTCCACATCAAAAATTCTGTTTTTATCACTTACCTACTTGAGGACGAGTAGGAGTTAAGCTTGGGGATGCTGATACGTCTCCAACGTAGCTATAATTTTTGACCGTTCCATGCTGTTTTATTATCAATCTTGGATGTTTTATAATCATTCTATAGTAATTTTACATCATTTTTTTGGTACTAACCTATTGACATAGTGCCAAGTGCCACTTGTTGTTTTTTCCATGTTTTTTACATTGTAGGAAATCAATATCAAATGAAGTCCGAATGACGCGAAACTCCACGATGATTTTTTATGGGCCAGAAGAAAGGCAATGGGCCCTGGTTGCACCTGGGGGGTGCCCCGAGGGGGGCACAACCCACCAAGGCGCGCCAGGAGGCCCAGGCGCGCCCTGGTGGGTTGTGCCCACCTCAGGTGCCCCCCGGACCGCCTCTTTGCTCCATAAATACCACAATATTCCAGAAACCCAAGAAGAGGCGTCGAAATATTCATCCAGCCGCCGCAGAGTCCAGAACCACCAGATCCAATCTAGACACCATCACGAAGGGGTTCACCATTTCCATTGGTGCCTCTCCGATGATGCGTGAGTAGTTCCTTGTAGACCTTCGGGTCCGTAGTTAGCAGCTAGATGGCTTTCTCTCTGTCTCGCTGAATTCTCAATACAATGGTCTCTTGGAGATCCATATGATGTATCTCTTTTGCGGTGTGTTTGTTGGGATCTGATGAACTTTGAGTTTATGACCAGTCATATCTTTTTATATCCATGAAAGTTATTTGAGTTTCTTAGATCTCTTATAGCCTCGTATTTCTTCTCTGATATTTGGGTTTTGTTTGTCCAACTTGATATATTTATCTTGCAATGGGAAGAGGTGCCCGGTAGTGGGTTCGATATGACGGTGCTCGATCCCAGTGACAGAAGGGGAAACGACACGTATGTATCGTTGCTACTAAGGATAAAAAGACGAGATCTATATCTACCGCCATATAGATAAACGGATCTTGTCTACATCATGTCATCGTTCTTATTGCAATACTCCATTTTTCCATGAACTTAATACACTAGATGCATGCTGGATAGCGGTCGATGTGTGGAGTAATAGTAGTAGATGCTGGCAGGAGTCGGTCTACTAATCTTGGACGTGATGCCTATGTAATGATCATTGCCTAGATATCGTCATAATTATTTGAAGTTCTATCAATTGCCCAACAGTAATTTGTTTACCCACCATTTGCTATTTTTCTCGTGAGAGGCCGCTAGTGAAACCTACGGCCCCGGGTCTTCTTTCTCATATATTTGCTTGCGATCTACTTTTCCATTGCATTTTTATTCAAATCTATTAAACCAAAAATTACAAAAATATCTTTCTGCGTTTTATTTTATTTGTGATCTATTATTTCCATCTACTACAATTTATCTCACGTCTGCTTGCCAATTTCTGGCGCCTCTACTCGAAAGGGATTGACAACCCCTTTAACACGTCGGGTTGCGAGGTGTTGTTATTTGTGTGCAGGAGCTATTTATGTTGTGTTGCTTGATTCTCCTACTGGTCCGATACCTTGGTTTCATAACTGAGGGAAATACTCTACCGTCGCTGTGCTACATCATCCCTCCCTCTCCGGGGAAATACCGATGTAGTTCTAGCTACTATCATAGGTGAACAAATTACTGTTGGGCAATTGATAGAAAAGCGCATAGTTATTACCATATTCAAGGCAATGATCATGTATATAGGCATCACGTCCGAGACAAGTAGACCGACTCCTACCTGCATCTATTACTATTACTCCACCCATCGACCGCTATCAAGGATGCATCTAGGGTATTATGCTAATAAAAACAGATTAACGCCTTAAGCAGGATGACTTGATGTAGACAAAGTAAACTCAACTAATATGAATAAACCCCATCATTTTACCCTTGATGGAAACAATACAAATACGTGTCTTGTCACTTTCTGTCACTGGGAGAGCACATCAAGATTGAACCCATCACAAAGCACCTCAAGATATTAGTTGGCCAAACCAAACGGATAGATTGGAGAGAATACAAAGCCATAACAATCATGCATAATAAAGTTCAGAAAAGACTCAATTACTTCTCATGAATATTCAGATCATAAACCCACAATTCATCGGATTCCAATAATCACACTGCAAAAGAAGATCACATATGCTAGAACTTTAAGAACATCAAGGAGAACATGGTATTGAAGATCAAAGAGAGAGAAGAAGCCATCTAGCTACTAGCTATGGACCCGTAGGTCTGTGGTAAACTACTCACTCGTCATCGGAAGGCAGCAAGGATGATGTAGAAACCCTTCATGATCGATTCCCTCTCTGACAGAGTACCAGGAAAGGCCTCCAGATGGGTTCGTGGAAGAACAGAAGCTTGCGGCAGTGGAAAAAGTATTTTGGGTAGCTCTCTGGTATATTAGGAATATTTGGGAATTTATAGAGGTGGAATTATGTCAAGAGGTGCCACGAGGGGCCCGGGGGCGCGCCCTACGAACTTTTCACTCCCTTGTGGCTCTTTTGGTCTTCTCCTGAACCTTCATGGATCCCTTCCGGTCCAGAAAAATTAATCCAAAGATTTTTCTCTGTTTAGACTTTGTTTAATATTGATTTTCTGAAAAGCAAAAAACATCAACTGGCACTTGGCACTAGGTTAATAGTTTAGTCCCAAAAACTAGTATAAAATAGCATATAATTGCATATGAAACATCTTAGATTGATACTATAATAGCATGGAACAATAAAAAATATAGATACGTTGGAGACGTATCAGGTACCTCGGGAATATCTCCCGAACTAGACATCGGCTCGGTGCTAGTCTTCTACATCGAGGTCCCCACGGTACCTGCCCCTGCGGGTGGTGGTGCATTGGTGGTTTGCCTATGAAAGCTCGGGCAATCAGATATGTAATGTCATGGTAAAGTCTTTAAAGATTGATTTTGATAAGACTTGCATGGCCGGAAGAGGAGCGATGCGCTCTGCTTCCGCGGTTGCCAGTTGTGAAACGACACCTCGGGTGACGCTTGCCGGCCTTCTTGTGGGGTCAGATCAGCTCGCCTTTGCTTAGAGCGTAGACCCTTAGCCGAAGAAGTCATGATGTTCGAGGCCTTGCGGGTTGAGGATCTCTTACAAGGAGGAGACTGAGGAGACTTTACCGCAGTAGACGGCAGGGCACCTGGCAGACCAGGAGTGATGGCCACCTTAGAGCCATCTAGGTTTGATATGTCTCCAACATATCTGTAATTTTTGATTGTTTCATGATATTATATTATCAATCTTGGATACTTTATATGCATTTTAATGCTATTTTATATCATTTTTGGGAACTAACCTATTAAGCCAATGCCTAGTGAAATTTGTTGTTTTCTGCTTGTTTTTGGTTTTCCAGAAAATCAGTACCAAACGGAATCGAAATGCTATGAAACCTTTTGATGATTTTTTTATGGACAAAAGAGACCCTAGAAGCTTCAGGAGGAGACCAAATGACAGATCAGGAAACGGCAAGGCAACAACGCGCGCCCAGGGGGTAGGGCACACCCTGTTACCTTGTCGGCCCCACATGGCTCCGTCTGACCTAATTCCACTTCTATAAATTCTCAAATATTGAGAAACCCCAGAGAGCTACCTGAAACACTTTTTCCACCGCCGCAAACTTCTGTTCTTCCGTGATCCCATTCGGAGACCTTTTCCGGTACTCTGTCGGAGGTGAAATTGATCACGGAGGGCTTCTACATCATCCTTGCCGCCTTAAGATGATGCGTGAGTAGTTCACCACAAACCTACGGGTCTATAGCTAGTAGCTATATGGCTTCTTCTCTCTTTGATCTTCAATACAATGTTCTCCTCGATCTTCTTGGAGTTCTATCCGATGTAATATTCTTTTGTGGTGTGTTTGTTGGGATCTGATAAATTGTGGGTTTATGATCATATTATTCATTAAGAGTAATTGAGTCTTTTCTGAACTTTATTATGCATGCTTATGATAGCTTTGTATTTCTCTCTGACCTATCCGTTTGGTTTGGCCAACTAGATTTATTTATCTTCAGTGGGTGAGGTGCTTTGTAATGGAGTCAATCTTGTGATGTCCTCACCCCGTGACGGAAAGGGACAAGACATGTATTTTTATTGTTGCCATTAAGGGTAAAACGATTGGGTTTTATTCATATAGCTTGAGTTTACTTTGTCTACATCTTGTCATCTTGCTTAAGGGGTTACTCTATTTGTCATGAACTTAGTACCATAGATTCATGCTGGATAGCAGTCGATTGGTGGAGTTATAGTAGTAGATGCAGGTAGGAGTCGGTCTACTTGTCACGGACGTGATGCCTATATATGTGTGATCATTGTCGTGAATAATGTCATAACTATGCACTTTTCTATCAATTTCCCAATAGATGCTATTGTTTTGAGAGAGAAGCTTCTAGTGAAAACTATGGCCACTGGGTCTAGTTTAGTCATATTACTAAAAACAAAAATACCTTGCTGCAATTTATATACTTTTTCTTTTGTTTTGCAATTTACCTATCTACCGATACAAGACTTAATCCTTGCAAGTAATGAGTTCAAGAGGATTGACAACCCTCTTTCCTGCGTTGGGTGCAAGTATTTTCTTTTGTGTGTGCAACTGTTGTTCACTAGGATTTGTGTGATTCTCCTATTGGTTCGATAACCTTGGTTCTCACTGAGGGAAATACTTATCTCGACTGTACTGCTTCACCCTTCCTCTTCGGGAAAAATCCCAACGCGGCTCACAAGTAGCGGAAAGAATTACTGGCGCCGTTGCCAGGCAAACAACATCAAATCACTACAAGTACCTTCACTCAAACTATCGTCTACTTGATCTACTTTTTATTTGCCTCTCTTTTTCATTTCCCTCAACTTCTCTAAAAAACAAAAATATTTTACTTTGTTAGTTTGCTTGTTTGCCTACTTGTCACTATGTCAAAAGAAAACACGAAGTTGTGTGACTTTTTAAGTACTGATAATAATGGTTTTATTAGTACTCGAATTTCTCCTCGCGCAACTAGTGCGTAGTCAAGTGATATTAATGCTGCATTGCTAAACCTTGTCATGAAAGAACAATTTTCTAGAAATCCTAATGAAGATATTGCATCCCATCTTAATACCTTCATTGAGTTATGTGATATGCAAAAGAAAAAAGATATGGATAATGATATTATTAAGTTGAAATTATTTCCGTTCTCGCTAAGAGATCATGCTAAAACTTGGTTTTCATCCTTGCCTCGCAATAGTATTGATTCTTGGGATAAATGTAAGGATTCTTTCATTGCCAAGTATCCCCCCTTAAGATTATTTCTCTTAGAAATCAAATCGTGAACTTTAAGCAACTTGAGCATGAACATGTTTCACAATCTCGGGAGAGAATGAAATTAATGATTAGAAATTGCCCCACTCATGGATTAAGCTTATGGATGATAATACAAAAAAATTATGTTGGACTAAACTTTGTGTCGAGAAATCTTCTAGACTCTACTGCAGGTGGTATTTTTATGGAAATCACATTGGGAGAAGCTACAAAACTCCTCTATAATATAATGACAAATTATTATCAATGGCACACCGAACGAGCTCCAACTGGTAAGAAGGTAAAATCTGTTGAAGAAGTTTCTACGTTGAGTGATAAAATGGATGCTCTTATGAAAATGCTTTCTAGTAAAAATGCTCATGTTGATCCTAATGATGTGCCAATATCTACTTTGATTGAGCAAAATAATGATGCTATTGATGTGAATTTTTCTGTAGAAATAATTTCAACAACAGTGCTTATAGAGGTAATTTCAATCCTAGACCGTATCCCGGTAGTTCCTCCAATTATTATGGTAATTATTATGGAAATGCTTACAATAATAATAGGATACGTACTGATCTTGAGAACAATATTAAAAAAATTATTAGTTCTCAAAATATTTTTAATGCTATGGTAAAAGAACAACTCCATAAAGTTGATGATATGTCTAGAAACATGGATAGAATTGCTCATGATATGGAAACTCTTAAAATTAAAATTTTGCCACCTAAGCATGATATTAATGAGTCAATCAATTTTTTCCAAGTCTCCATTGCTGAAAGTAAAGAGAGAACCACTACGTTGAGTGCTAAGCGACAATTTCTAGAAAAATCTATTCCACCCGGTTTTGATCATAATCATGATGAAGATATTAAAATGATTGGTGTGACACCAATTTAATCTTTTTATTAATATAAAACTTGATGAAAAGGGACTAGAGATGAGTCAAGTTTAGCTAGAAGGCGTCCCTATTGTTCGGAGCGTGTGGTCTTAATGATAAAAGTGGGTTTGCAGAGGTCAAGACATTAAATAGTGATGTGCCCACTACTTTGGTTACAAGGACTTTAGTTATGATAGATTTTCTTTGATTTAATGTATTTCCTTGCTGCAATCCATGATAAATTCACGTAATGATTTTGAACAAAATAAAGATTTTACTAAACATATTCTTGAATCTATGATAAAAGCTCATGAAGAAAAACTAGAATTGGAGGTTTCTATGCCTAGGAAATTGCATGATGAATGGGAACCTACTATTAAAGTTAAGAAAATATTATGAATGTAATGCCTTGTGTGATCTAGGTGCTAGCATCTCTACTATACCAAAATATTTATGTGACGTGCTAGGTCTCACCGATATGGATGTATGTTCCCTTAATTTACGCTTAGCGGATTCAACTATTAAAAAACCATTCGGTAGAATAAATGATGTTCTCATACTTTCTAATAGAAATTATGTGCCCATGGATTGCATTGTCCTTGATATTGAATGTAATCCGCCTTTCCCTATAATACTCGGTAGGCCTTTCCTATGCACCATAGGAGCTATTATTGATATGAAATAAGGAAATGTAAGGTTCCAATTCCCATTAAACAAAGGAATGGAACACTTCCCTAGGAAGAGAATTTAACCACCATATGAATCTATTATGAGAGCTACCTATGAAATTAATTTGAAGGATGGCAATACTTGAAACTATGCCTTACGCCTAGCTAGGGGCGTAAAACAATAGCGCTTGTTGGGAGGCAACCCAATAGTTATCTTAAAATTTTGATTTTACTTCCTGTTTGGGTGTGATGACACAATTATTACTAATGTTATGATTGTGTTTTTATGTTCCAATTGTTTGTGCCAAGTAAAGCCTTTGGGATGATTTTGCTGATAGTTGACTTGATTCTATGAAAAGACACAAACTTTTGCGCCCAGTGCTGGGATTACTATAATTCACTGGAACGTGGTAAAATTATGAAATGTTTAACATGATTGGTATATAAATTTCCCACGTTTTCCTAATTTTTCAGAATTTTTGGAGTTACATAAGTATAGATTTTGTTTAGATCATTACAGACTGTTCTATTTAGACAGATTCTGTTTTCTATTGCATAGTGTGTTTTTTTAATTATGCTATGGATTATATCTGGGGTATAAGTCTTGGAGAAGTTAGAATACCATAGGTATTATGCATGAATAAAATAGGAATGAGTTTATAATAGTACCAAAAGTTTATGATTTGTCTATTATACTAATGGATCTCACGAGGTTTCTGTTGAGTTTTGTGTGATGGAGTTTTCAAATTTTGGGTGAGATCATGATGGATGGAGGAATAAGGAGCTGAAAGACGGGGATTCCCAAGGCACCCCAAGTTAGTATTCAAGGAATACCCAAGCGTCTAAGGTTGGGCATCCCCTCTTTCGTCTACAATCTACCGGTATGTTACTTGGAGCTACATTTTTATTCATCATATGATATGAGTTTTGCTTGGAGCATCTTGTACCATAGTTTTACTGTGTTTGCTTTTTATTTTTCCACAATCATTGTTTGCTGGACACACCTTTTGAGAGGTACACGCATTTATCGTGATTTGTTAGAATACTCTATGTGCTCCAATTATATCGTTTGAGCTAGGCAGTTGCTCTTGTGCTTCACTTATACTTGTTAGAGCATGGTGGTGGTCATATTTTATAGAAATGATTGCACTATCATGATTCACTTAAATCTTTTTGAGAGCCTATGATTAGCAATTGGCAATATGTATGGATTATAAGACTAATCCGAGAAGGGTAGGTATTCAAGAGGGATATAATAAAAACTTTCATGTAGATCACTAAGTATGAAACATATGGTTTAATTGTATTGATGTCGTAATATGAAATGATATTGGTTCATGATCATTGGTTAGTAGAAATATCGATATTAAAGCTTGTTATTAGGTTCTCATCTAAGTGTTGGTCATGGCATCATGGGGAGGTTTGAGCATTTTTATGTCTGAAATGAAATCCTTGAGTGTTGTTATAATATAAGAGATCAAAACTCAAATAACTTTCATGGATAAAATAGATCTGATCATAAACACAAAGTTCATCAGATCCCAACAAACACACCGCAAAAAATAGTTACATCAAATAGATCTCCAAGAGACCATTGTATTGAGAATCAAAAGAGAAAGAGAGAGAGAGAAAGAGAGAGAGAGAGGAAGCCATCTAGCTACTACCTACGGACCCGTAGGTCTACAATGAACTACTCACGCATCATCGGAGAGGCACCAATGAGGATGATGAACCCCTCCGTGATGGTGTCTAGATTGGATCTAGTGGTTCTAGAACTTGCGACGGCTAGAATTGTGTTTTGTCGACTCCCCTAGGGTTTTTGGATTTTTGGGGTATTTATAGAGCAAAGAGGCGGTGCGGGAGGCCGCCGAGGTAGGCACAACCTACCAGGGCGCGCCTGAACTCCCAGGCGCACCCAGGTGGGTTGTGCTTGCTTCGGAGCCCCCCTACGGTACTTCTTTGGCCCAACAGGTGTCTTCTGGTCAAAAAAATTCTCCAAAATGTTTTGCTACATTTGGACTCCGTTTGGTACTGATTTCCTGCGAAGTAAAAAACAGGAACTAGCACTGGGCACTATGTCAATAGGTTAATCCCAAAAAATGATATAAAGTTGCTATAAAATGATTGTAAAACATCCAAGAATGATAATATAACAACATCGAACAAGCAAAAATTATAGATACGTTGGAGACGTATCAGCATCCCCAAGCTTATTTCCTACTCGTCCTCGAGTAGGTAAATGATAAAAACAGAATTTTTGATGTGGACTGCTGCCTAACATGTTCATCACATATTCTTTTCTTTTGTAGCATGGACATATATGATTCAAAGCAATAGTCCAGTTTTGACATGAAGATTTAAATACTCAAGGATATCAACAAGCAACCATGTCTTTCAAAATATCAACACTAAAGCAAGTTATCCCTAGTCCATCATGCTCAGTCATTGATCCATTCATGAAACACACTCGCATTAGCTACACCCAATGCTCAAGTATGATCACAGTGCCCCTTAGTTGGTACTTTATAAGAGAATATGGAGACTCAAATAAAAATAAAAATTGCATAAAGTAAATTGAAAGGCCCTTTGCAGAGGGAAGTAGGGATTTGTAGAGGTGCCAGATGTCAAAGCGAAAAAGATAGAGATAAAACATTTCGGGTGGCATGCTTTTCCTATCAACGAAAACGATCGAGTAGTTCCCAATACTTTCCATGCAAGATATATCATAGGCGGTTCCCAAACAGAAAATAAAGTTTATTCCTTTTTCCACCATACTTTCACATTCCACGGCTAGCCGTTTCCACGGGTGACGTCCATACCAACACTTTCCAAGGAACTTATTATTTGACAACATAAAGTAATTTTTTATTTATTTTGGGACTGGGCAACCTAATACCTTTGTCGTAATCTTGTGCAATGACAAGTGAATAAACACTCATCTTGAGAATAACACATCTATCATGGAAAAATATCAGCCACCCCTACCGTTTCGTGAGCGGTACGAGCATACAAAAAGGAAATTATTTTCAAAATTAGAGATGGGACATAAAAAATTTCTTAGAACGTCAAGAGAATACAGCATATAGGTAGGTATGGTGGACTCATATGGTAAAACTGGGTTTAAGAATTTTTGATGCAGAAGTAGTATTCCTACTTAGTACAAGGGGAAGCTAGCAAATAGGTTGAGAAGCATCCAACCAAGAAATGAAAAATCACATAAACGAGCATTAAGCATAGCTAACACCGAATAATGCACCACAAGTAGGATGTAATTTCATTGCATAACTATTGACTTTCGTGCTTGCATAGGGAATCACAAACCTCAACACCAATATTCTTACTAAAGCATGATTACTCACCAACATGACTCACATATTATTAGCATCATACCGCAAAACTATTACAACGAATCAAGTTTATTTTGTCCAATGATCTTCATGAAAGTTTTTATTATATCCCTCTTGAATATCTATCACTTTGGGACTAGTTACATATGTTGCTTTTTGACAAGCTCAAACAAATATAAGTGAAGAACATGGGCATAAAATATTTATCTCTCAAAATAATATAAGTGAAGCACGAGAGAATTTCTTAAAAAATTTACTAACTATAAAATAAATCTAAGTGAAGCATGAGAGCATTTCTTCAAAAATATTAAAGCACACCATGCTCAAAAAGATATAAGTGAAGCACTAGAGCAATTCCATAGCTCAAAAAATTGAAGGGAAGCATAAAGAGCAATTCTAGCAAATCATAGCATAATCTTGGCTCTCTCAAATAGGTATGTCCAGCAAGGATAGATGACACAAACTAAAAAGCAAAACAAGCAAAGACTCATATAATACAAGATGCTCCAAGCAAAATGCATGATATGTGACGAATAAAAATATAGCTCCAAGTAACATACTGATGGTGGTTAGAAGAAAGAGGGGATGCCACTCGGAGGCATCCCCAAGCGTAGTTGCTTGTTTCTCATTGGATAATAACTTGGGGTGCCATGGGCATCCCCAAGCTTAGGCTCTTCTTACTCCTTATTCTTTCATCCATCGTGATCTCACCCAAAACTTGAAAACTTCCATCACACAAAACTCAACAAAACCTTCATGAGATCTGTTAGTATAAGAAAGCAAATCACTACTCTAAGTACTGTTGCAAACCCATTCATATTTTATTATTGCATTATATCTAGTATAATCCAACTTTGCTATGGCTTATACCCCTCGATAGTGTCCATAGATTCATGAAAACAAGCATGCAACACAAAGAAAACAGAATCTGTCAAAAAAAAGAATAGTCTGTAGCAATCTGAAAACTTAGTATACTTCTATAACTTCAAATTTTTGAACAATTAGGAAGATGTAGGCAATTTGTATATCAATCATGTGTAAAACATTCAGAATCTTTCGTCACTTCTATGATTTATGAAAGTTATTTTACTGGACGCAAAAGTTTTTGTTTTTCAACAAGATCGAATCAACTATCACCAAACATGATACCAAAGGCTTTGCTTGGCCTAGACACTAACTAAAACATAAAAAACACAATCATAACAAAGGAATAATTGTGCAAACACTCAAGAATAGAAAGAAAAAGGCAAACATAAAATTTATTCATTCGGTTGCCTCCCAACAAGCGCTATCGTTTTACGCCCCTAGCTAGGCATAGAGCATAGATCTAAGTGTTGTCATCTTTATTTCTAGATCCATAGGATGCCCTCATGATTGATTCATATGGTGGCTTGATTCTTGTTATAGGGAAGTGAATTGTTGGGATTATGCTCAAAGAGTGGGAGAAGTGGAAGTTAATTGACAAAGAATCCCCACCGAAGAGAGGTTCACTTGCAAACATGGATGAAGATGATGATGGCCCAAGGAACTTGAACAAGCCCGATTGTGATAAGAAGACAAAGGAGAAGATCAAGAGGGAACACGAGGCATCGAGCTTGTGGGACAAAATAGATTCCATGGTGCAATCAAATTTGTCGATATTAGCGAAGACCTTGGAGGCAAAGAAAGAGTTGGCTAAGAAGAAGGCACGAGAGAAGCAAGAGTCATGGCAATTGCTCAAGGATGAGGGGATGCGCAAGGCGTCCATTGAGGAGAGAAGAGCACGAGCCGTGGAGAATATCTTGAAGAGGCGGATGCTAGCTTCGGCCGATGCATGTTATAGTGCCGGCGATGGTTTCTCATCAGGATTAGGAACCAACATCGCCGATGCATTCAGCTCGCCCGCCGGTGATTTCGGTGTTGGACTTGGAACAAGTACCGGCGGTGGATTCGGGGGCGGCGATGACCTTGATGGAGGCGGTGCGGAGTGAAGAGCGACAGAGGTGGTCATTTGCAAGTCCTTTTGCATTTGTCCTACAAAACTATGATTTTATTTGTGTGCCAACTATGTTTTATTGTCTGAATTTGAACTCATTTATCGGAATTGTTGTCAAATTCGCTCAATTGGGGGCTTTTGGTTTGGGGGTCCAAGCAGCGGCGCCCGAACAGACCCCGTGTAGCCGACCCGTAAAAGAGCATCTACTGCAAATATCCTTTTTTCGGGGTCCGTTTGCTGGGTCTGCCACTGCCCTCGCCCGCGCCGGCCCGCAAAGCCATTTTTTCGCGAACTGCAAACGCGTTTTGCGGGTCGGCCTTATATGGGGTCTGCTAGAGATGCTCTAACATCACTATATATTGAGGCTAATAAGAATGTGATCAGTAGATGAATTGCTGGTAAAATGGTTTAATTTGATGAGTTGGCCCTCCCCGTAAAGGATTAGCGATGCTTGGCCCCCTAGTTCATTTATTTTTCATGGCTCCGCCACTGTGCGCAACCGCGCACTTTCTCGCCCCCTCTCTTTAAATATCGACTCGCACTTGTGCACTCCTTCATAGTCTCCCTCTACCTGGCCGCTCGCACCATCTTCCAACGCCCCCATATCCCAGTGCTTGTATGCTTGTAGAGCTCTTCCCTTTATATGTCTCTATCGATATCTCGCACAGTCGACCCCTCCCCTCCCTTCTCGTATATCACCCCAGCCCCATGCACATACTTGTATGTATATAGGCCTCTCCTTCACACAAATTGCATTGACACGTATTCCCTCACCATATCTTAGTATCTCTCACACACACGGACTATGTGTGCGACAGAGAAGAGGTGCACACACGCACTTGTTCCCACATACAAACACGCGAGTGCACGGTGGAGCACATTTGTACAAAAAATGAGCCTGTAGAAAGGCTTTTGATGATGTGCCACTAGTCTATATCTATACCTCTATATCTATACCCCTATAGATTGTGTGAATAAATTTGAAAGATGGTCGTTGCATGAAGCCAATCCGACGGTGCAGAGATGGAAAATCCGAGCACTACTAGCCATTGGATATCATCTACATTCCACCAGATTCTGCCACATGTACAATCTAGAAGACTCCATGGTTCAACTTAAGCATAATGCACAAACCTCAAAACACAAGTACTTCTCCTTCATTCTAGAATCTTCCGTATCATAATCGCCCAAACTTTTTTTCTAGTTGAATTGCCATTATTTGTTTTTACTTTATGCTTTACAACGCACAATTCCATGAATCATAAAATAGATTAACTTTTTTTAATCAAAACTAATTGATTTTGAATGAGATGAACTTTAAGAATTAAACGAATGTCCACATCATGCATATATGACTCAAAGCTTACATGCTATAGTGTGGTCTATATTCATAATTTGGTTGCCAAATCTCATGCGTGCAATGCACGTGTACCTTACTAGTACTTCCAGTATGTGCAAAACACGTAAATTAGAATTCCAATGGCACGCTACATAGTGTCTCTCCCTTTTCCAGTATGTGGGGGCATCCATGAAGCCATGTGGCACATGTGGAGGCGTTGTCGCGACCTCCTTGTGTGGATTGATCATAGTGACGTGCTGCTGATTCCAGAAGAATGTACTCATCCTCTCTCACGCACACTGGCAGTACGTGCACGAAGCGAAGATGTGCACGCATGCACTCATTCCCTCGCACGCACACGCGGGTACACGGTGGGACGCATTTTTGTACGAAGATCCACCCCATGTGATAATTTGACGCATATAAAGTCATTCACTTCATTGATGGTCAATTAATACAGCGCATGCAAATTGAGTGGACGTGAGGGAGGAAGTAGTTGAGAATGACATTACTACTCCATTGCGTGCATGCGAGTAGTTAAATCATGGGTTGCTACTTCCATTGGTCTCCTTCGTATTTTGTGCCAATTTTGACCATAATTTTAAGTAACACAATGCCTATGCATGTCATAAAAAATAATGTAATCAAAAACTATGTTCAAATGTGATTCCAATGATATAATTTTTGGTGACATGCATTAACATTTTCTTAGTTAAATTTTTGGTCAATAATTGGCACAAAATAAAAAGGGGGCCAATAAACCAGGACGCAGCCAGCATAATCAATTTTTGCCTAGGTTACTGTTGGTGTCCTTTTGAAAGTGCTAGTTATCGACTAGAGGGGGGGTGAATAGGCGATTTTTATAAAAGTCTTCAAAACAAGAGAGTTTCGAAGACAAACAATAGAAATGAACCTATTGATATGCAGCGGAAGGTAGACTACACTAAGCAAGCCATAGTCAAGTATTCAATGAAGTGAAAGCACGAAGACTAATAGCAGCTAGGTAGTAAAGATCAGGATGGAAGATAGTATGAAGCCAAACAACAATAGTAGTCACACAGTGAAATCAAACAGGTGATGCAAACAGGCAATGACTTCACGAAGACAAACTATAAATAAAGAGAGGGAGACGATAGAACCAGTCACTTAGCGAAGACAAGGATTTGTTGGACCAATTCCAGTTGCTGTGACAACTGTGCGTTTGGTTAGGGAGGCTGAGATTTAACTCAGAAGACAGTGTCTTCACCTTATTCCCCTTGAGCTAAGGTCACCCAGTCCTCGCCCAATCACTCTGGTAAGTCTTCAAGGTAGACTTCCAAACCTTCACAGACTTCATTCACCCGCGATCCACAATGACTCTTGGACGCTCAGAACATGACGCCTAACGGGCTGGAGGATTCACAGTCCTCAAGTGTAACAAGTCTTCAGGTCACGTGGACAGAAAGACTTAAGTGATGCCTAACACTCTTTGGCTCTGGGTGTTTGGGCTTTGTCCTCACAAGGATTTCTCTCTCTCAAAAGCATCGGAGGTGGGTTGCTCTCACACGACAAAAGCCGTGCACTAACTCTAAGCAGCCACCAATTTATGGTGTAGGGGGTGGGCTATTTATAGCCACTAGGCAACCCGACCTGATTTGTCCGGAATGACCCTGGGTCTCTAAGGAACTGACACATGTTCCAACGGTCAGATTTCAAACACACGCGACAGCTTGACATGGGCTACAAGTAAAGCTGACTCATCCAGCTCTGGATAAGATTTGCTCTCATTGTCTTCGCTCGAAGACATAGGATTTGGTTGAGCATCACTTCAGTCACTCTGACTTTGTTCACTGGGACCCCACTTAACAGTACGGTGGTTCCTATGACTCAACAAAGAAGAAAAGGAAACAATGAAACAACTAAGTCTTCGCGCTTGCTACCTCTTGAGCACTGCGTTGGTTTTCCCTTGAAGAGGAAAGGGTGATGCAGCAAAGTAGCGTAAGTATTTCCCTCAGTTTTTGAGAACCAAGGTATCAATCCAGTACGAGCCTACGCACGAGTCCCTCGCACCTGCACAAAAAAAAATCCTCGCAACCAACGCGATAAGGGGTTGTCAATCCCTACATGGTCACTTACGAGAGTGAGATCTGATAGATATGATAAGATGATATTTTTGGTATTTTTATGATAAATATGCAAAGTAAAATAAAAGCAACGGAAATAACTAAGTGTTGGAAGATTAATATGATGGAAAATAGACCCGGGGGGCATAGGTTTCACTAGTGGCTTCTCTCAAGAGCAGAAGTATTTTACGGTGGGTGAACAAATTATTGTTGAGCAATTGACAGAATTGAGCATAGTTATGAGAATATCTAGGTATGATCATGTATATAGGCATCACGTCCGAGACAAGTAGACCGACTCCTCCCTGCATCTACTACTATTACTCCACACATCGACCACTATCCAGCATTTATCTAGAGTATTAAGTTCATAAGAACAGAGTAACGCCTTAAGCAAGATGACATGATGTAGAGGGATAAATTCATGCAATATGATTAAAAAAACCCCATCTTGTTATCCTCGATGGCAACAATACAATACGTGCCTTGCTGCCCCTACTGTCACTAGGAAAGGACACCGCAAGATTGAACCCAAAGCTAAGCAGTTCTCCCATTGCAAGAAAGATCAGTCTAGTAGGCCAAACCAAATTGATAATTCGAAGAGACTTGCAAAGATAACCAATCATACATAAAAGAATTGAGAAGATGCAAATATTGTTCATAGATAAACTTGATCATAAACCCACAATTCATCGGTCTCAACAAACACACCGCAAAAGAAGATTACATCGAATAGATCTCCACGAGAGAGGGGGAGAACATTGTATTGAGATCCAAAAAGAGAGAAGAAGCCATCTAGCTAATATCTATGGACACGAAGGTCTGAGGTAAACTACTCACACATCATCGGAGAGGCTACGGTGTTGATGTAGAAGCCCTCCGTGATCGATGCCCCCTCCGGCGGAGCTCCGGAACAGGCCCCAAGATGGGATCTCGTGGGTACAGAAGGTTGCGGCGGTGGAATTAGGTTTTTGGCTCCGTATCTGATCGTTTGGGGGTACGTAGGTATATATAGGAGGAAGGAGTACGTCGGTGGAGCAACGTGGGGCCCATGAGGGTGGAGGGCGCGCCTGGGGGGTAGGCGCGCCCCCTACGTCATGGCTTCCTGGAAGTTTCCTTGACGTAGGGTCCAAGTCTCCTGGATCATGTTCGTTCCAAAACTCAAGTTCCCGAAGGTTTCATTCCATTTGGACTTCGTTTGATATTCTTTTTCTGCGAAACTCTGAAATAGGCAAAAAACAGCAATTCTGGGTTGGGCCTCCGGTTAATAGGTTAGTCCCAAAAATAATATAAAAGTGAATAATAAATCCCAATAATGTCCAAAACAGAAGATAATATAGCATGGGGCAATCAAAAATTATAGATACGTTGGAGACGTATCAAGCATCCCCAAGCTTAATTCCTGCTCGTCCTCGAGTAGGTAAATGATAAAAACAGAATTTTTGATGTGGAATGCTACTTGGCATAATTTCAAAGTAATTCTTCTTAATTGTGGTATGAATATTCAGATCCAAAAGATTCAAGATAAAAGTTCAATATTGACATAGAAATAATAATACTTCAAGCATACTAACTAAGCAATTATGTCCTCTCAAAATAACATGGCTAAAGAAAGTTCATCCCTACAAAATCATATAGTTTAGTCATGCTCCATTTTCGTCACACAAGAATGCTCTCATCATGCACAACCCCGATGACAAGCCAAAAAATTGTTTCATACTTTAGTAATCTGAAACTTTATAAACCTTCACGCAATACATGAGCGTGAGCCATGGATATAACACTATGGGTGGAATAGAGTATAATGATGGGGGTTATGTGGAGAAGACAAAAAAGGAGAAAGTCTCACATCAACGAGGCTAATCAATGAGCTATGGAGATGCCCATCGATTGATGTTAATGCAAGGAGTAGGGATTGCCATGCAACGGATGCACTAGAGCTATAAATGTATGAAAGCTCAACAAAAGAAACTAAGTGGGTGTGCATCCAACTTGCTTGCTCACGAAGACCTAGGGCACTTGAGGAGGCCCATTGTTGGAATATACAAGCCAAGTTCTATAATGAAAAATTCCCACTAGTATATGAAAGTGACAAAACGAGAGACTCTCTATCATGAAGATTATGGTGCTACTTTGAAGAACAAGTGTGGTAAAAGGATAGTAGCATTGTCCCTTTTTATTTCTTTTTTTGGGCCTTCTTTTTTTGGCCTTATTTTGGGACAATGCTCTATTAGTCATAAAGAACACAACATTAGTCATAAAGAACTCACATACTTATTCCAAAAATCTACAAGTCATCAAAAACCAAGCATTACGCGCATGCTCCTAGGGGGATAGATTGGTAGGAAAAGACCATCGCTCGTCCCCGACCGCCACTCATAAGGAGGACAATCAAAGAGCACCTCATGTTTCAAATTTGTTACATAATGTTTACCATACGTGCATGCTACGGGACTTGCAAACTTCAACACAAGTATTTCTCAAATTCACAACTACTCAACTAGCACAACTTTAATATCACTACCTCCATATCTCAAAACAATCATCAAGCATCAAACTTCTCTTAGTATTCAACACACTCATAAGAAAGTTTTTACTAATCTTGAATACCTAGCATATTAGGTTTATTTAAGCAAATTACCATGCTATTTAAGACTCTCAAAATAATCTAAGTGAAGCATTAGAGATCAATAGTTTCTATAAAACAAGTCCACCACCATGCTCTAAAAGATATAAGTGAAGTACTAGAGCAAAACTATATAACTCAAAAGATATAAGTGAAGCACATAGAGTATTCTAATAATTTCTGAATCATGTGTGTCTCTCTCAAAAGGTGTGTACAGCAAAGATGATTTTCGTAAACTAAAAAGCAAGGACTCAAATCATACAAGACGCTCCAAGCAAAACACATATCATGTGGTGAATAAAAATATAGCTCCAAGTAAAGTTACCGATGGAAGTAGACGAAACAGGGGATGCCTTCCGGGGCATCCCCAAGCTTTGGCTTTTTGGTGTCCTTAGATTATCTTGGGGGTGCCATGGGCATCCACAAGCTTAGGCTCTTGCCACTCCTTGTTCCATAATCCACCAAATCTTTTACCCAAAACTTGAAAACTTCACAACACAAAACATAACAGAAAATCTCGTGAGCTCCGTTAGCGAAAGAAAAAAAAAGACCACTTCAAGTTACTGTGATGAACTCATTCTTTATTTATATTGGTGTTAAACCTACTGTATTCCAACTTCTCTATGGTTTATAAACTATTTTATTAGCCATAGATTCATCAAAATAAGCAAACAACACACGAAAAACAGAATCTCTCAAAAACAGAACAGTCTGTAGTAATCTGTAACTAACACAAACTTCTGAAACTCCTAAAAATAAGCCAAAATAGGACGACCTAGACAATTTATTTATTGATCAGCAGCAATTGGAATCAATATTTTATCACGTTCTGGTGATTTTTAACAATTATTTTCATGAACAGAAAGTTTCTGGAATTTTCTGCAAGATCAAATAACTATCATCCAAGAAGATCCTATAGGTTTAACTTGGCAAAAACACTAATTTAAACATAAAACACATCTAACCAGAGGCTAGAACAAATATTTATTCCTAAACAGAAGCAAAAAGCAAAAAAACTAAAAATAAAATTGGGTTGCCTCCCAACAAGCGCTATCGTTTAACGCCCCTAGCTAGGCATAAAAGCAAGGATAGATCTAGGTATTGCCATCTTTGGTGGGCAATCCATAAGTGGCTCTCATGATAGATTCATATGGTAATTTGATTTTCTTCCTAGGGAAGTGTTACATGCCTTTCTTTAATGGAAATTGGAATCTAATATTCCCTTCCTTCATATCAATAATTGCACCAATCGTTCTAAGGAAAGGTCTACCAAGAATAATAGGGCATGAAGGATTGCAATCTATGTCAAGAACGATAAAATCTACGGGCACATAGTTCCTGTTTGCAACAATAAGAACATCATTAATTCTTCCCATAGGTTTCTTAATAGTGGAATCCGCAAGGTGCAAGAGCAAATCGCACAAAGTTTTTGGAATCGTGGAAACACCAGCACCCAAATCACACAAAGCATAGCATTCATGATCCTTAATCTTAATTTTAATAGTAGGTTCCCACTCATCATAAACTTTTCTAGGGATAGAAACTTCCAACTCAAGCTTTTCTTCATAAGATTGCATCAAGGCATCAACGATATGTTTGGTAAAAGCTTTATTTTGACTATAAGCATGAGGAGAATTTAGCACGGATTGCAACAAGGAAATACAATCTATCAAAGAGCAATTATCATAATTAAATTCCTTGAAATACAAAATAGTGGGTTTATTAACATATAATGTTTTGATTTCCTCAATCCCACTTTTATCAATTTTAGCATCAAGATCTAACAACTCCGAATTTTTGGAACGCCTTCTAGGTAAAGGTGGATCATATTCAGTACCATCATTATCAAGATTCATATTGAAAAACAAAGATTTAATAGGGGACACATCAATAACTTTTAGATCTTCATCTTTATTTTCATAGAAATTTGAAGAACACGCTTTCATAAAGCAATCTTTCTTAGCACACATCCTAGCGGTTCTTTCTTTGCACTCATCAATGGAAATTCTCATGGCTTTGAGAGACTCATTGATATCATGCTTAGGAGGAATAGATCTCAGTTTCAAAGTATCAATATCAAGAGAAATTCTATCAACGTTCCTAGCCAATTCATCAACTTTAAGCAATTTCTCTTCAAGCAAAGCATTGAAATTCTTTTGCGAATTCATAAATTCTTTAACACTTGTCTCAAATTCAGAGGGAATCTTATTAAAATTTCCATAAGAATTGTTGTAGGAATTACCATAATTATTAGAGGAATTGCTAGGATAAGGCCTAGGATTAAAGTTTCCTCTATACGCATTGTTACCAAAATTATTCCTACCAACAAAATTCACATCCATAGATTCATTATTATTCTCAATCAAAGTAGACAAAGGCATATCATTAGGATCAGAAGAAACACTCTTACTAGCAAATAATTTCATAAGTTCATCCATCTTTCCACTCAAAACATTAATTTCTTCTATCGCATGCACTTATTTATTAGTAGATCTTTCAGTGTGGCATTGAGAATAATTAACCATAATATTATCTAGGAGTTTAGTAGCTTCTCCTAAAGTGATTTCCATAAAAGTGCCTCCCACGGCCGAATCTAAAAGATTTCTAGAAGAAAAATTCAATCCGGCATAATTTTTTTGTATAATCATCCACAAATTCAAACCATGAGTAGGGCAATTACGTATCATCAATTTCATCCTCTCCCAAGCTTGTGCAACATGTTCATGATCAACTTGCTTAAAATTCATAATATAGTTTCTAAGAGAGATGATTTTAGTGGGAGGAAAATACTTAGAGATAAAAGCATCTTTGCACTTATTCCAAGAATCAATAATATTTTTAGGCAAAGACGAAAACCAAGCTTTAGCACGATCTCTAAGCGAAAAAGGAAATAGCTTCAATTTAACAATATCATTGTCCACATCTTTTTTCTTTTGCATATCACACAAATCAACGAAGTTATTTAGATGAATAGCGGCATCTTCACTAGGAAGGCCGGCGAATTGATCTTTCATGACAAGATTCAACAAAGCAGCATTGATTTCACAAGATTTAGTATCGGTAAGAGGAGCAATTGGAGTGCTAAGGAAATCATTATTGTTGGTATTGGTAAAGTCACATAATTTGGTATTATCTTGAGCCATCGTGACAAACAAGCAATCCAACACACGAGCAAATGAAAAGCAAGCGAAAAAGAGGCGAACGAAAAAGAGAGGGCAACTAAAACGGCAAGGGTGAAGTGGGGGAGAGGAAAACGAGAGGCAAATGGCAAATAATGTAATGCGGGAGATAAGGGTTTGTGATAGGTACTTGGTATGCTAACTTTTGCGTAGACCTCCCCGGCAACGGCGCCAGAAATCCTTCTTGCTACCTCTTGAGCACTGCATTGGTTTTCCCTTGAAGAGGAAAGGGTGATGCAGCAAAGTAGCGTAAGTATTTCCCTCTGTTTTTGAGAACCAAGGTATCAATCCAGTAGGAGGCTACGCACGAGTCCCTCACACCTACACAAAACAAATAAATCCTCGCAACCAACGCTATAAGGGGTTGTCAATCCCTACAAGGTCACTTACGAGAATGAGATCTGATAGATATGATAAGATGATATTTTTGGTATTTTTATGATAAAGATGCAAAGTAAAATAAAAGCAACGGAAATAACTAAGTGTTGGAAGATTAATATGATGGAAAATAGACCCGGGGGGCATAGGTTTCACTAGTGGCTTCTCTCATGAGCATAAGTATTTTATGGTGGGTGAGCAAATTACTATTGAGCAATTGACAGAATTGAGCATAGTTATGAGAATATCTAGGTATGATCATGTATATAGGCATCACGTCCGAGACAAGTAGACCGACTCCTGCCTGTATCTACTACTATTACTCCACACATCGACCGCTATCCAGCATGCATCTAGAGTATTAAGTTCATAAGAACAGAGTAACACCTTAAGCAAGATGACATGATGTAGAGGGATAAATTCATGCAATATGATAAAAACCCATCTTGTTATCCTCGATGGCAACAATACAATACGTGCCTTGCTGCCCCTACTGTCACTGGGAAAGGACACCGCAAGATTGAACCCAAAGCTAAGCACTTCTCCCATTGCAAGAAAGATCAATCTAGTAGGCCAAACCAAATCGATAATTCGAAGAGACTTGCAAAGATAACCAATCATACATAAAAGAATTCAGATGATTCAAATATTGTTCATAGATAAACTTGATCATAAACCCACAATTCATCGGTCTCAACAAACACACCGCAAAAGAAGATTACATCGAATAGATCTCCACGAGAGAGGGGGAGAACATTGTATTGAGATCCAAAAAGAGAGAAGAAGCCATCTAGCTAATAACTATGGACCCGAAGGTCTGAGGTAAACTACTCACACATCATCGGAGAGGCAATGGTGTTGATGTAGAAGCCCTCCGTGATCGATGCCCCCTCCGGCGGAGCTCCGGAACAGGCCCCAAGATGGGATCTCGTGGGTACAGAAGGTTGCGGTGGTGGAATTAGGTTTTTGGCTCCGTATCTGATCGTTTGGGGGTACGTAGGTATATATAGGAGGAAGGAGTACGTCGGTGGAGCAACGTGGGGCCCATGAGGGTGGAGGGCGCGCCTGGGGGGTAGGCGCGCCCCCTACGTCGTGGCTTCCTGGAAGTTTCCTTGATGTAGGGTCCAAGTCTCCTGGATCATGTTCGTTCCGAAAATCACTTTTCCGAAGGTTTCATTCCGTTTGGACTCCGTTTGATATTCTTTTTCTAAGAAACTCTGAAATAGGCAAAAAAACAACAATTCTAGGCTGGGCCTCCGGTTAATAGGTTTGTCCCAAAAATAATATAAAATTGATTAATAAAGCCCAATAATGTCCAAAACAGAAGATAATATAGCATGGAGCAATCAAAAATTATAGATACGTTGGAGACGTATAAACGCTCCATAGTCTTCACACGATGTCTTCTCATGTCATAGCCTTCAATGTGAATATCTTCACATACCACCATTATCTTCAATGTCTTCATACATTTTTAGGGATAATCTCCGATAGGTAAACCGAATCAATGAGGGACTACTACCTGTGTTATCCTGCAATTCTCACAAACACATTAGTCCCTCAACCAGGTTTGTCGTCAAAACTCCAAAACCAACTAGGGGTGGCACTAGATGCACTTACAATCTCCCCCTTTTTGGTGATTGATGACAAACTGGTTGAAGTTTTCAACGGGGATAAAAGTATGTGAAATTGTAAAGGTTAAAGGTATTGTCTTCATAAGTAGCAACAGGCTCCCCCTGAAGATGTGCATATAAGTAATTTGCTTTCGGAATGCAAATGCACATGGCAGGTTGTACTTGTGGAGATCCTTTTCAACTTATGAAGACAATTCATCATGCATGATATGATATAACGAGGATAATGACATGCAAAATGAAAAATGGACGTCTGCAATATGACTTCGTGCGGTATTTATCATCGCACATGCGGAATTTATCATCGCATCACAGAATAGCAAACAAGTAGCAGACGACCATCAAGTTTAAGTGTTACAACTCAAAGAACCAAATGTATCAAAAGCGAGAGTTGTAAACACTAGGCAAAATATAAAGCAACTGCCCATATGGACCCGCTTGAAGACTATCCACTCATATGCTTCTCCCCATTTTGTCAGTAAGGACCAAAAAGGTTTGAAGACATAGAGCCTCTACTCATTCCCAGAAGGAGTAGGAGAAGCTGCAGGGTCGGCATCGGGGTTTGGCGGTCCAGAAGAACTTGGTGCAGTGTCAACACGCGCTGAAGGTGGAGGTGGTGAGGTAGCATCATCTTGATCATCTATGACTCTGACATTCACCGTTGCAGCTGAGGATGAATAGTCAGAGTCTTCAAGAGAGGGAGTTCGACGCAAGACAACATTCCTTGGAGGAGTGGAGTCAAACTTGAATCTTTCAGTGAAGCCATTGTCTTGAAGATCTGCTTCAGCACTCAGCAATGTCAAACTCTTCCATGACCTCCGACAGGTTTCATGAGTGACAAAGGCATTCTTGGTGGCAAGGTTGCGAATGCGATTGACATCCACCAAGAGGCTTTGCATCTGTCGCTTCAGCCAGTAGTGATGCTTATCCTGTTTCTGATGAAGAGCGACGAGAAGCTCTCGGTCATTGAGGACACGAGATCGCTTTCGAGGTCTTTGTGCAATGGTGCTTTCAGTGGCTTCAGTTTGACCACGGTGAGGTAAGCGTGTATTGCCAGCCAAAGGATAAACACGAGTGACTGCATGGACTCCTTCAAGGGGCTGTGTGAAGCTTTGGTGATCAGCATTGTGAAGACAAACAGGCTCCTTGGCAGGCTCTGGGTATATGGCTTCAACTGACATATCAACCTCTGGCAAAAAGATCAGATGGTTGCGAGCAGAAGGCTGATAGTTGATAGTTGAATGAAGCCTGATGAGGCGCATAACCCATGGAGCGTAGAACTTCAGACCAAAGAGATCAGAACCTGATGCAGCCAATTGCCTGATAAAGAAGTCTTGAGCATTGAAGCTGATGCCATCGAAGATATAGAAGACCAATGTCTTCATCGCTCCTTCAAGCTTCGCTGCAGAAGAATGTCCCTTGATGGGCCATAGAGTTTGCCTTATGATATGATAGATTGTTCGGGGCAGATACTCTAGGTCTTCAACAAAGAACTCTCTTGGGTATTCAGCATCGTGAGGCAGAGGCTTCATCATGCTCAGCATTTGGCTCATGTTGGGCTCTGGCTTTTGAAAGATGCTCTCCAATGCATTGCGGTGAAGCTGACAACCAGGCTCGAAGAGTTCACCTGGAGTGGGCAGACCAGTTACCTCAATGATATCAAGAGCTTTGGCTTCATGATGGACAATGCCTATCATCCACTCAAGGACACAAGTCTTCGGATCCCTGTTGCAGCCGCGAATGTGGAGGGTAGCATAAAATTGTAGCAGAAGCTCTTCATTCCAATGCTCCTTATCAGTCAGAAAGTTCAGAAGACCGGCATCGCGAAAACAGTTAAGGGCTTCTTCGAGTCAGGGCAGTCCAGCAATGGCTTCAGAGTCTAGACGCATATGTGGAAAGATGCGCCCTTGGTCATAGAGAACACAAGAATAGTAACTGCACTGCTGATAGCTCCAGAACCGATCAGATGAGATCCTTGGCTTGGAATAGGGGTTCTTGGCACTATCAAAGAAAGTATTGTGCGCAATGAAGCCATTAGCATTGAACGACCCTGGTGAAGTTGTAGTACCTGGAAACCTGGGCAACCTTGGCTTCGGCTTCTGGACCTGAGGCCTGTGCTCGATATGATAGTCAAATTGCAGACCAGCAGCAGGTGGAGGAACCAGAATGGGCCATCTAGCAGTGACCAGCTGACCATGATGATATGCTTGCTCGATGGTGTGTGGCCGTGGAGGCGGTAGAGGAGCAGTCGCAGTGGCAGTGGTATTGACTTCAGGCAGCAGATTTGTGTCAGGTGCAGCATTGGCTTCAGGTGCAATCACTTCGGGCACCACATTAACTTCAGGCGCCACATTAGCGTCAGCCATGACAACGTCATTGGCTTCAGTGTTGGTGTTGGTGGTCGCCTCAATGTTATCAACCTCCACTCGAGTAGCTGGAGGGTCGGACACGTTCTCCTCGAGAACAACTTCAGGGTTGGTTGGGGGTGTAGCAACACGTTCTTCTTCAACTCTTGGCTCTTCTTGTTCATCGGCTGATGCAGCCGGAATGTCTTCAGCCGCTTTGGCTTCAGACGCGGAGATGTTCACAGCAGGAGAGGCTTCAGGAAAAACTTGGCGTGATACTGATTGGTGCTCTTCTCCTTCTGAAACACTCGTCAGAGTGACTTGTGGCCTTGGTCCTTTACGAAGCCTGCGCAACGCTGGCGACACTTGTGGAGATGGAGTAGGTTGGGCCTCAAAGTCATCATCTTCAAGCACCGAAGGGGTGACTTGAGTTGGGGGAGTAGCTAGTGATTCTACTTCACGGGGGGATTCTTGAGGGTGATCAGCCCATGAATCATCCTGAGCGATTGGCGTCAAAGCACGACAAATGTTGATGAGTTTGCTGTTCGTGAGAACAGGCCATGATACCACATTGTGCTCGATCTGAGGAAGGACTTCATCATCTTCTACATTGTCTTGGGAACCAATGTCTTCAGCTGCGGTGGGGTTGACAGTTGGAATGTCTTCAGCTTCAGGAGCCTCTGGGGAAGCAGGCTCATGAACTATCAAACGACACTCTTGTTGTGCAGATGCAGGACGAGCAACAGAAATTGGCTCGATGATAAGGGGCTCTATGCGAGCAGCCCGATCTTTCTTCTTGGTTTTACGCTTCTTGGTAGGTGGAGCATCGTCAGTGGTGTTCTTGGTCTTGCGCTTTCTAGCTTTGGCTTCAGCTGCCCTGGTTTTCTGAAGCTCTGAAGCCACTGTGGGGACCTTAGGCTTCACTCCTGTCATACAAGCGGGGAAGACAATGTGAGGTTCTTCCCGCCTGGATGTATCAGCTTGGTCCACAGCAGGCTTCTTCTGCTTGGCAGCCATCTTGGGGTCGATGCCAGGACGCCCAAGTGCCTTGCGCTTCTCAGCTTCATTGTAAGCTTGAACACACTTTGTAGCCAGAAGCTTCATTCGCTCTCGAGAACCTTTGGCATCATCACATTTCTTGTGAAATGCCTCCTTGAGCTCATGCACCATTGTCTTGAAGTTTTGGACGTCTGTCACACTGAGCTGGGCCATATGCTTCTTGAACTGAGCCTTCTCATGATCAATTTTGTGCTTCAGTTCAACGATTTTCTGAGCAAGAGCCAGCTCAGGAGCAATGGCGCCATGGAAGGAGACGCTAAGGCCAATGGGGAGCTGCGGATCATCAAAGCTGAGATTGGGGGTGTCAAACCACTCATCAATGAAATTGTTCAACACTTCCACGTCAAAGAGAGGCAAATCATTGAAGATTTCCGCCTCTTGCTTGCTCTTTATCAGCAGCTCTAGAGCATCATCAGCAAGATCGTCGTCACTCGACAGATCAATGATGTCGTTCTCATTTCTTAGAACAGCAGCAGGGGTCAGTTCTTGACCAGTGGTGTGCATGGGCTTCTTCTTCTTCTCAGACTTGGAGATGCGTGAGAGATCTTCTGACTGCACACTTGGTGCAGGAGGAGCAGTGGCCAGAGGCTTCGCTCGCGAAACTCTTGGTGCAGTGGAAGGCTTCGAAGCCTTGGGTTTCTTAAGTTTCTTAGGCTTCGGTGCTGCAGGCGCTTCGTCAGAATCAGCGTCATCGGCTGAGTGATCCACGGCAGCCCCTTGAACCATAATGTGAGTGATGAGACCTTCTAGGTTGTAGAAGGGCCCAACAAGACTGGGTTCAGCTTCGCGTGTGCCATCGGCACGAGGAGCAGAGGGACCGGGGTTGAAGTCTAAGCCTCGCGACTTCTTGTTCTCTTTGGCCGAGTTCTTGGCAAACTGGAAGTTGCGCTTGAACAGATTGTCTTCACGACACCAGAGCAACAAAGATGGGTCGGCATTAGCAGGCTGTGGTCCATGGACCATGCAAGGGTAGAAACCCTGAGAAATAGCTTCAGTTCTGGACCTGGGTGGAAGATTTTTGTACAAGATGTCTCCCCAAGGTCGCTTGATAGCATTCTTTTCAGCATATTCCTGGGTCACGAACCTGTACTTGAACCATTGTTCTGCCCAGTATCTTCGAATCCATTGGATTCGTGTTTTGTGCTGATTGTAGTCCTCCTCTGGATCTGTCTTGTATAGCTCATAGAGGTCAGGTGGCAAATCTCTTGATGTTCCCCCATGGCGCTGTCTGCCTCCCTTCCTTGCTGACTTATGTGTTGCCATGAAGTTCAAACTGAATGGCTTCAACACTGTCAAAGGCTTCCGTCTGCTGGTCAGACAGGATTGGCTTTCGAAGAGTTGATATGATGCTGTAAGAATTCTACAAATGAATGCAGACTATGAGATCCAAGGGATTCTCCCACGGACATGTACCAGTGACAGCATTAGAGATGCGAGGGAAGGGGAAGAGGTCATATGCATTCTCAGAAGATTTTGAAGATAAATCAGTTTAGAAGACATTGACCTCATAGCGCGAAGACATTCACTTATATGTTGAGAGTTGGTTCCAGATTTGTACGAATCCAATAATAGGTACAAGTGAGGAATCTAACTACATGTGAAGCATAAGTGAATATAATAGGCATCATATGAGATGCTGAACAGGATAGATCCAAATTTGTGGAGGTAGAAACCACTTTTGGTAGGAAGGATGAATCTATCGGATCAAAAAGACAGTAAAAAGAGGGTTTTAATTTACCACATGATGAACTGCTAGACGGAGTAGAAGATGAGGCCGAGCAGTTCGATCTTCCGTGCCCTAACTTGGCGACGGAGGACACCTACGGCGGCGGAGGAGAAGACGATGTCCGCGGCCGGCGTGAAGACGGCGTCGGTGAGGTCGCGGCAGCTAAGCGCTTCGTCACCGGCGTCGTCGAGAGCTACCAGTGGTGCTAGGGTTTGTCGAGGTGGAGAGGTGGAAGAAGTGTCTTGACCACGATGGGATGAGCATTTATAGGGAGAGGGACGACACAGTGCAATTATGCAGGTGCCCCTGGCAGTTCACATCTGAGGGACACGTGGCGAACATGCAACACATTCGGAGTTGTTCCATGTTCCCACACACGCCTGGACTGTCGGGTGGTCGTTCCGGCTTCTCCGGGTTTCAGGCAATAATAATAGAGCATTTAAAATAGATTTAATGTTTGTCTCTATATCTTCTACTGGCAAGGACACAGAGAAGACATTGACGGTTTCAACAGAATGCATATGATTTGGATAGATAGAGTTTGAGGTAGAAGCATAGAGAGGTTAGGGTCCGATCACATTCACTTAGTTCAAAAGATTCAAGCGAGAAGAGATAGCTATAAGTGAGTGTTGTAGAGGACAGAACACTAATATGTATAGACCAAATCAACATTGTGAAGATAAACATGAAGTCATGTTAATATTGAAGACAAACCAAATGTGAAGACTTAGCAAATGTAACGCCAGGAGAAACACTTCAAATAAAGGTTTGGTGGTGGCGTTACCCACCGTATAGGAAGTATTAGACCCAGACACGGCGCACAATTATCGTGGCGCTCCGAAGTCAAATTCCGCATTAATATATTCACACTCAGAGTGTAAGTCTTCATTGATTGAAGACATACATTACTTCGTGTGTTGCACATCTAAGTCATCAACATGCATAAGTGTTAGGATGTGTGCCTGATCACAGGACATTCGAGGATTCCAAAATATTTAGCTCACACCGCAACTTGCAAAACCTTTTCTCATCTAAGGGCTTTGTGAAGATATCTGCCAATTGCTCTCCAGTGTTGACGTGTATGATATCAATATCTTCCTTCATGACATGATCTCTGAGAAAGTGATGACGAATTTCAATGTGCTTTGTCTTTTGAGTGCTGAACTGGGTTGTTGGCAATCTTGATGGCGCTTTCGTTATCGCAGTAGAGTGGTACTTGTTTCAGATGGATGCCATAGTCCTTGAGTGTTTGCTTCATCCATAGAAGCTGAGCGCAGCAAGAACCAGCAGCAATGTATTCAGATTCAGCAGTGGAGAGTGATACACGGTTCTGCTTCTTTGAAGACCAACAGACAAGTGATCGTCCCAGAAAGTGACATGTGCCTGATGTAGACTTGCGATCCACCTTGTCACCAGCATAATCAGCATCCGAGAATCCAACTAGATCAAACCCTGAGCCCTTTGGATACCATAATCCTAATGTTGGGGTGTAAGCCAAATATCGAAGAATTTGCTTCACACCTAAGTGATGCGATTCCTTTGGTGCCGCTTGGAATCAAGCACACATGCAAACACTAAGCATAATATCTGGCCTAGATGCACATAAATAAAGTAAAGAACCAATCATGGACCGGTATACCTTTTGATCAAACTCTTTACCAATGGCGTCAGGACCCAGATGACTCTTGGTTGGCATTGGCGTCGTGTAACCTTTGCAGTCTTGCATTCCAAACTTCTTCAGGCAATCTTTGAGATATTTCTCTTGAGATATGAAGATGCCATTGCTTTGCTAACAAATTTGAAGGCCAAGGAAGAACTTCAGCTCACCCATCATGGACATCTGATATTGCTCTTGCATCATGTGTCCAAACTCATCACTGTATTTCTGGTTGGTGCAGCCGAAGATAATGTCATCCACATATATTTGGCACACAAACAGTTCACCATCATATGTCTTCGTGAAGGGTGTGGGATCCAGGGAACCAGGTTTGAAGCCTTTGCTCTTCAGGAAGTCTTTAAGTGTGTCATACCAAGCGCGAGGGGCTTGTTTGAGGCCATACAGTGCCTTGTTTAGCTTGTACACCATATCAGGATGTTTTGTATCTTCAAAGCCAGGAGGTTGTGCAACATACACTTCTTCTTCAATCTTGCCGTTGATAAATGCACTCTTCACATCCATTTGATACAGCAAGATGTGGTGATGATTTGCATAGGCTAGCAATATGCGAATAGCTTCAAGCCTAGCCACAGGAGCAAATGTTTGATCGAAGTCAATGCCTTCAACTTGAGTGTATCCTTGAGCAACGAGACGAGCCTTGTTTCTGACAACTTGACCATGCTCATCTTGCTTGTTGCGATATATCCATTTTGTGCCTATTATGTTGTGCTTGTGGGGGTCAGGACGCTTGACAAGTTCCCAGACATTGTTCATCTTGAACTGTTGAAGCTCTTCTTGCATAGCTTGAATCCATTCAGGTTCCATGAAGGCTTCAGCAACTTTCTTGGGTTCAGATATTGAGACAAATGCAAAGTGCCCACAGAAGTTTGCTAGCTGTGTTGCTCTTGAACGAGTGAGTGGACCAGGTGCATTGATGCTATCAATTATCTTCTCAATCTGTACTTCATTTGCAACACGAGGATGAACTGGACGAAGATTTTGCTCGTGCTGATCATTGTCATCGGTAGAAGGATTGTCTTCGGGCTGAGCATTGTCTTTAGGTTGATTAGGTGCAGAAATGATAAGTTCCTCTTCAGGCTGTGCTTCAGACGGTATGATTTCTCCAGTTCCCATTAGCTTGATGGATTCACTAGGTGGAGCTTCATCTAGCACATTTGGCAGGTGCTCTCTTTGCGAGTCGTTAGTCTCATCGAACCGCACATCCATAGTTTCAACCACTTTATAGTGAAAGAGGTTGAAGACTCTGTAGGAGTGCGAATCCTTTCCGTAACCAAGCATAAAACCTTCATGTGCTTTCGGTGCAAATTTTGAAGTGTGATGTGGATCCTTGATCCAGCACCTAACACCAAATACTCTGATGTAATTGACATTTGGCTTCTTACCAGTGAGGAGTTCATAGGACGTCTTCTTCAGAAGCTTGTGAAGATAAACACGGTTGATGACATGGCATGCAATATCAATAGCTTCAGGCCAGAACTTTCTTGGAGTCTTGTATTCATCAAGCATCGTCCGAGCCATCTCAATGAGTGTTCTGTTCTTGCACTCCACGATGCCATCCTGCTGAGGTGTGTACGGAGCAGAGAACTCATGAGTGATTCCCAATGTATCCAAGTAAAGGTCGAGGCCGGTGTTCTTGAACTCAGTGCCGTTGTCACTTCTGATATGCTTGATCTTGACGCCATTGTTGTTCATGGCACGGTTGGCGAAGCGTCTGAAGGCATCTTGCAGTTCAGTCTTGTAGAGAATTATATGCACCCACGGGTATCTTGAATAATCATCAACAATTATGAAGCCATAGAGACAAGCAGTAGTAGTGAGAGTAGAGTAGTGAGTAGGGCCAAATAAGTCCATGTGTAGTAGCTCGAAGGGTTGAGATGTCGTCATGATTGTCTTCGAGGGATGCTTGGCCCTTGTCATCTTTCCAGCTTCGCAGGCACCACACAAGTGATCCTTCTTGAACTTGATGCCCTCGATGCCTATGACATGCTTCTTCTTTGTGAGAGTGTGCAAGTTCCTCATGCCAGCATGCCCTAGCCTTTGATGCCAGAGCCACCACTCTGAAGCTTTTGCTAGAAGACATACGGCAAGCTGTGGACCTGCTGAGAAATCTACCATGTACAGATCATCTTTCCGATACCCTTCAAAGACTAGAGATCTGTCAGATTCCATTAGTACAAGGCAACGATATTTTCCAAATATCACAATCATGTTCAAGTCACAAAGCATTGAGACAGACATTAAGTTGAAACCAAGGGATTCAACAAGCATCACTTTATCCATGTGCTGATCCTTTGAGATTGCAACTCTACCTAGACCCAATACCTTGCTTTTACCAGTGTCAGCAAATGTGATGTGACTCTTGTCAGATGGACGTAAAGTTGAGTCCATGAGAAGACTTCGATCACCAGTCATATGATTAGTGCATCCGCTGTCCATAATCCATTCTGAAGCATGAGGTGTCATACCCTACAGTACAGTTAGGGGGATAGGCTTCACCAACAGTATTGTGAAGCATAAACATTTGACGCACAAGAGGATTATCAAAGCTCAAATCAAGATTAGGACTGATAGGATGATTGGCAAGCGATTCAGGAACAAAATACATAGTGAGACCATTTGGGCATTTGATCTTGCGCCCCACAAGATGTTTTAGGTCCCCAACAATAGCATCGGATGCCTTTGATTTCCGGCTGGAGACCTTTCCCTGCAAAAGAAAGTTAATTCTTCTTAACCACCCACATCTTCAGGGGTGGCTTAGAAGCAATGAGTCTAAGTGCAGCATCTGAGAACTTCGGCTTTCAAGCACTAGCAAATAGCCTTGCAGGAGGTGAATAGTACTCATATGAATAAGCAGAAAAGTTCTTAGTTTTATGAACATAGCGGTGTGAAGAAACACGCTCATATTCATAAGTCTGAGTGTGATTTCCCTGCAAAACATTGGCGTTAGGGTGACTCAGGTGAGTCCTCTGTCTGTATGAGGCCTTTGGACCATATGAAGCCTTTGGTCTGGGATTTGTCTTCTTCCCAGGCGGTGTCATGATGACATTCACAGGAAGATTCTCAAGACAACTTTTGGGAACCCAGATCTTCTTCATAGGTGGCCCATTCCTGCAGTTAGTACCAATATACCTCGCAAACACTTCACCATTCTGATTCTTAAACAGTTTATAGTTTGCATCAGAGGATTCATCAATGATAATTGGGTTAGCACAAGTGAAGCCAGATAAGGTGGATGGATCCACTGAAGGTCCCTTTGCAGCAACCCATGTGGTTTTGGGGTACTGCTCGGGCTTCTAGTAGGAGCCATCAACATTCATTATCCTCTCGAACCCAACACCCTCTTTCCTAGGGTTTCGGTTCAGAATCTACTTTTTGAGGACATTGCACAGTGTCTGATGCCATTTGAGACTTTTGTACATCCCTGTTTCAAGCAATGTCTTCAACCTAGCATTTTCATCAGCAATAGTAGTGGTATCCTCAGCAGAGGGGTTAATTACCACATCAACAGTAGAAGATATTGCACCAGTAGCAGCAGTAGAACATTCAGCAACAGAAGTAGCATTATCACGCCCAAGGAATTTTAGACATGGTGGTTCAAATCCTTCCTGAGCGGGACTGATCTGTTGAGCGTGAAGTGACTCATTCTCTTTTTGAAGATCTTCATGAGCCGCTCTCAATTTCTCAAGCTCTTGCTTCCTTTGAAGATAATCATAGGAAAGCTTTTCATGAGTGGTTGAGAGCGTTTCATGACGACTTTCAAGTTCCTGGTACTTAACATGAAGATTTTTTATGTCTTCAATCAAGGACTGAGAACGGGTCATTTCCACGTCCAACAGGTCATCGCTTTTGTCTAACAGTTTTTGAGTATGTTCCATAGCTTTCTGTTGTTCAGTTGCAATTTTAGCAAGTGTTTTGTAGCTGGGTTTGGATTCACAATCAGAGTCATCTTCACTTGATGTTTGAAAGTAAGCATCGCGTGATTTTACCTTGGCACCACATGCCATGAAGTAGTAGGGGGGAGCAGAGACGTCCTTGTCATTAGCATCAACGTTGGTGACGGGGCCATTGTCTTCAGTATTGAAGATGCACTTGGCAACGTAGGCTGTAGCTAGAGCCAGACTTGCAATGCCAGGGTCGGACTCCTCCTCAGACTCCACCTCCGCCTCCTCAGAAGCAGACTCCTCCTCTGACTCCATCTCCTTGCCAACAAAAGCACAAGCCTTGCCAGATGAGCTCTTCTTATGAGATGAAGACTTGGACGAGGACTTGGAAGAAGACTTTGAGGACTTCTTCTTCTTCTTCTTGTCATCAGAGTCATATTCCTTGCTCTCCTTATTCTTCTTGTTCTCATTGTCCCACTGTGGACACTCAGAGATGTAGTGTCCAGGCTTTTTGCACTTGTGACATGTTCTCTTCTTGTAATCATGAGTGGAAGCTTCATCATTTCTTGAGCTGGATCGTGAAGACTTTCTGAAGCCCTTCTTCTTTGTGAACTTCTGGAACTTCTTCACAAGCATAGCAAGCTCCTTTCCAATGTCTTCAGGATCACCAGAACTGCAGTCGGATTCTTCTTCAGATGAGGAAACAGCTTTCGCCTTCAAAGCGCGAGTTCGGCCATAGTTGGGACCATAGATATCTCTTTTCTCAGATAGCTGGAACTCATGTGTGTTGAGCCTCTCAAGTATGTCAGACGGATCGAGTGTCTTGAAGTCAGGGTGTTCTTGTATCATCAGGGCAAGGGTGTCAAACGAGCTGTCAAGTGATCTCAGCAGTGTCTTGACGATTTCATGCTTGGTGATCTCGGTGGCGCCGAGAGCACGAAGCTCATTTGTGATGTCAGTGAGGCGATCAAACGTGAGCTGGACATTCTCATTCTCGTTTCTCTTGAAGTGGTTGAAGAGGTTGCGAAGAACACTGATCCTTTGATCTCTCTGGGTTGAGACGCCTTCGTTGACCTTGGAGAGCCAGTCCCAGACTAGCTTTGACGTTTCTAGAGCACTCACACGGCCATACTGTCCTTTGGTCAGATGACCACAGATGATGTTCTTGGCGGTAGAATCCAGTTGAATGAACTTCTTGACATCAGCAGGGGTGACACCTTCACCAATCTTGGGAACACCATTCTTGACGACATACCAGAGGTCGACATCAATGGCTTCAAGATGCATGCGCATCTTATTCTAACAGTAGGGATATTCAGTTCCATCGAAGACGGGGCAAGCAGTGGAGACTTTAATTATCCCTGCAGTCGACATAGCTAAAACTCCAGGTGGTTAAACCGAATCACACAGAACAAGGGAGTACCTTGCTCTGATACCAATTGAAAGTGCTAGTTATCGACTAAAGGGGGGTGAATAGGTGATTTTTATAAAGGTCTTCAAAACAAGAGAGTTTCGAAGACAAACAATAGAAATGAACCTATTGATATGCAGCGGAAGGTCGACTACACTAAGCAAGCCATAGTCAAGTATTCAATGAAGTGAAAGCACGAAGACTAATAGCAGCTAGGTAGTAAAGATCAGGATGTAAGATAGTATGAAGCCAAACAACAATAGTAGTCACACAGTGAAGTCAAACAGGTGATGCAAACATGCAATGACTTCACGAAGACAAACTGTAAATAAAGAGAGGGAGACGATGGAACCAGTCACTTGGTGAAGACAAGGATTTGTTGGACTAGTTCCATTTGCTGTGACAACTGTACGTCTGGTTAGGGAGGCTGAGATTTAACTCAGAAGACCGTGTCTTCACCTTATTCCCCTTGAGCTAATTAAGGACACCCAGTCCTCGCCCAGTCACTCTGGTAAGTCTTCAAGGTAGACTTCCAAACCTTCACAGACTTCGTTCACCGGCGATCCACAATGACTCTTGGACGCTCAGAACATGACACCTAACCGGCTGGAGGATTCACATTCCTCAAGTGTAACAAGTCTTCAGGTCACGCGGACAGAAAGACTTGAGTGATGCCTAACACTCTTTGGCTCTGGGTGTTTGGGCTTTGTCCTCACAAGGATTTCTCTCTCTCAAAAGCTTCGGAGGTGGGTTGCTCTCAAATGACAAAAGCCGTGCACTAACTCGGAGCAGCCACCAATTTATGGTGTAGGGGGTGGGCTATTTATAGCCACTAGGCAACCCGACCTGATTTGTCCGAAATGACCCTGGGTCACTAAGGAACTGACACGTGTTCCAACGGTTAGATTTCAAACACACGCGACAGCTTGACTTGGGCTACAAGTAAAGCTGACTCATCCAGCTCTGGATAAGATTTGCTCTCATTGTCTTCGGTCGAAGACATAGGATTTGGTTGAGCATCACTTCAGTCAATCTGACTTTGTTCACTGGGACCCCACTTAACAGTACGGTGGTTCCTATCACTCAACAAAGAAGAAAAGGAAACAACGAAACAACTAAGTCTTCGCGCTCCATAGTCTTCACACGATGTCTTCTCATGTCATAGTCTTCAATGTGAATATCTTCACATACCACCATTATATTCAATGTCTTCATACATTTTCAGGGGTCATCTCCGGTAGGTAAACCGAATCAATGAGGGGCTACTACCTATGTTATCCTGCAATTCTCACAAACACATTAGTCCCTCAACCAGGTTTGTCATCAATACTCCAAAACCAACTAGGGGTGGCACCAGATGCACTTACACCTTTGTATTTAAATATGGACGGAGTGGAGTACTACTCTTTATCTTAGCCTCGTAGGGCTCTCCCAGCGCCTACGCTCGCCTCCCCACCTCGCCCACCGGATACTGGCATGGAGGATCTCGCCATGGATAATCCCTTAGATCACAGGATCCCGCGGGCTGCCCTCTCGCTTCGGCCCACGACGCTGCCACCTTTGAGTGAACCCCACATGTGTTTTAGAGGGGATTTGCTCTAGAATCACAGATCGGTGGCGCCGGAGGACATGCCAGGGCTGCGTTTCAGGTGGTGGGCAGCAAGGGCAAATCGGATCGAGGAAGTGTCGCATCAATTGGAGAGAAGTTCGAAGGAGCTATGCCTGGCGAAGCACAAGGCGGAGGCGCAAGTCAATCTCAGGGGAGATATGATGAGGGATGTCAGCATCTGGTGGCGTCGCGTTAATTTCGAGTTGGGCGTAATGGCAGAGATCATATTCATGGAGTCGACTATGGAGGAAAGAACGCGCATGCCTGCAGAATGGCATGAGCAGCCGGTGCAACTGTTCAAATGGGCGGTAGGAGAAGCCAAATTGCAGGGCCAGCTGTGGAGGCACCACTTGGCATGCATCATAGGCGAGTGAGCTGCCCTCCTTCCCCGCCAGCAATGCAATGACCTACTCGGTTGCTGCTGCAATGAACTTGCGGCGCCATGGAGGTTTGCAACCGTGAAAATCACTCCATCTATATGTATTGTATTCCTGTGAAAATACTTGGTCGTTTGGAAAAAGATGATAATTGATTTTATCACTAGTTTTTGACTTCTTGGTCATGACAATCACCCGAAGCCACAACCAGAAGTCTGCATAATACTTACGATCGATCGGACCCGCGACACGCATCTGCTTGGTCTGACATGTACAACCAGTTACATCACTGACTTTAGCTTGTTCCCATCACATTCCAAAATAGTACTACCATGATGTAATTAAGTGCAAACCTGCTCACACCTATTATGTATCAAACCTTAACGTGTTCCCACTATGCAGGTTTCAGTACTAGTGCTAGTACTAGGTTATAAAAAGGGGAACTACCTAGCTGAAAATCACTCTACCTTCCTCCTCATAAGTCTTTCTTGTTCATCCTTCCTTGCCATGGCCGGTGTGCAGAGCTCTAGGTCCAGAACTACCTGTAGCAAGGGAGTCGCGACCAAGGCCACGAAAAAAAAAGAGAAGGATCACCGCCTCACAGAGACCTCGAAAGATCACCCACGGGCAGGCGTGGGCTCCTAGGAGCGTCCTAGGCACGGAGGCGAACATGCCGAGCTGGCGGTGCTGGAGTCGTTATCCCTCGACGACATGCCCGATCAGCTCAATAAGCAGAAGGAATTCATTGACAGCTTGGTAGAGCTGCTGAAGGAGAGCCTTGATGACATGCCCGCTGAGCTCAATAACCGGGAGGAGTTGACCACCGGCTTGGTGATGCAACTGAAGGAGAGAATTTCCTCGGGTAAGAAGGCACCCGGTGAAATCCTGCAACTTCACGAGAACAAGGCGAAGCTCCGCCATGAGCTCGACCTGCTGAAGGAGGAGAACGCCAGCTGGAAGAAGCTGTATGAGAAGAGTAGTTCCTTAGTTAAGATGTTGCACATCCTCGCCATGGAACAGAAGGAGGAGTTGGCGAAGCTCCGCATCAAGCACCCGGCTGCTGTCAAGGTATGGAATGTGGCCATGGAAGAGATGATGAAGGTTTGCGTCGAGAAATCCCGCGTCATGGACAGAATGAAGAAGATGGCAGAGGAGACGAGCAAGGAGATGAAGGTCGTGGAGGCGATGAAAACGCAGTTAGGACTCTGTGGTCAACTCTTCATGAAGTAGAGAGCAGCGCCCCAGACTTGTGTCTGCGTCTTCCTTCTTTTTTGGGGGGGGCAATCTTCCATCTTCTTTTGCTCATGTGTTTCTGCTTTTGCTTCGGGTGTTTCGCCGCATGTGTCATGTTCTCTGTGAGGCACAAATAGAACAATGCTAATGAGGAGCGGCGCCGTGGGATCGCCAATTCGCACTGGGCTGTCGTGTTTCACGCTCCTCCGTCATACTAGTCCTACTCCAGTGGAAAACTTGAGTTTACCGCACGGTTCTTTGCTCCTCCTCAGGTCGTCGGCAACATTTATACGAGCAGTCAAATCACAAGGCCCCACCTTCCAACAGCAATGCGCCATCAAATCACAAAGGCCCTGGCCTCTCATGAAGCCGACCAAGCGAGACCGCCCCGCCCTCTAGCCTTTTAAATGTACTTTTGTACAGTAGTACTAGTAGTGATGGATTGCGCCATGGAGCAAAACTAACAAGATGAAGTTAAAGAAAAAAGGTGGTACATAGAGAGCGCTCGTCGCCAAATTATGCATATGGTACTATTAAAAAAGCTACAATACTAGGGAAAACCCTAATAGTAGAGCGGGTTTAATGCCCACTAGTAGCGCGGGCTGCCACGCTACTAATAAGGCGCTACAGCTATTACTTAGCAGTAGCGCGTGCGACACGCGCTACTGCTAAGACACATAGCCGCAGCGCTTGATCTCCCCCGCGCTGCTGCTAATCTAGCTAGTAGCAGCATGTTTACTGTCCATCTCTACTAGTATTCTTTTTTTCATTTTTATTTATTTTTAGTGTATTTATACGCCGTTATACAAATTTTGGTACAATACAAATTATGAGGTTTATATCATTATGTCCATAACAGTGTGTCAAATGAAGGTGGATCAGGTTCAAGTGGAGGCAATATGTGGTGCATGTCAAAAGTATACTACTAATCCAAACCTGATCTAGTTTGGACTAGTAGTACTTTCGATGTGCACCACATGTTGCCTCCACTTGAATCTAATCCGCCAGCACAAGCTATTTAATCATCATCATAGTGATTACCACCAACAGTATTTATTTAATCACCATAGTCATAGTGTAGCACATCATCATCTTCAAACTCATTCTAGCTAGCTAATCACCACCAACACTAGATGCGATAGCTATCTAATCACCACCAACAGTAATAGCTAATAATAATCATCATAGTCATTACCACCAACACTAGCTATTTAATCATCATAGTCATAGTGTAGTACATCATCATCTTCAAACTCATTTCTAGCTAGCTAATCACTCCTGCTGCTCTCTCTCAGGTAAAATAACATAAAACATGTGTAGCACTCCTCCTTCATCAAGTTGGAGCATGCAGATGAACCTGTCTCCTAATCGCGGGCTGCGCTTCTGATTGCTGCCCCCTAGTACTTCTCTGCACTCCTCCTTCACAGTTTTGGTCCAGTCTTTCACTATTAAGCATTCCTCGCTATTAGAAATCCTGAATGCACTAAAGTGCATTGTAGGATATCTTGGCCGTAAGCTAACAATACTCATGGTACCTTTAGTCTCGATCCCATGAGGCACAACATTCATCGGGAGTCCCTGTTGAAGAACATCGTATAGTAACATACTGAGCAATGAAGTTTAGCTTAAAAAATAATGTATGCAAAAGATGCACTAAGGAAAAATAGTAAAAATCTTACCATCTTTCCTAAATAGATGTGACTATTGGTCGCACATTTTTAGTACTAACATTTCTAAGTGCAGGAAGAAAATTTGTCTTGACAGTATGAAGATCCTCAAGCCATGAAACATAATGACTTATCTCCTCGCAGTTTAGTTCAGCCCCGGGACAGTAGTAGGTCATGTCTACCAAGCGCTGGACATGTTTGCTTGAACGGAAATAAGCTGACAATAGAAATTAGTTGTCAACTATTTTTGAAGAAACAATATCAAAGACATAAATATGGTTGAGAAACTCACATAATGGTATAACTAGAGGCATATGCACATCGACCCAGATGTCGATATTACCTTCAATATCATCTTCCGGACGAATATCAAAGGTGATAACCATATCAGGCTCAAATGCATAAGTCTTGCATAGTGCTCGCCAAGTTTTGCATCCAAAATAGGTGTAGTCGTCTGCGTTGTATAATTTTGCATGGAAAATACAACCATGCTCGGTCTTCAAGTAAACTTTCTTTACCTCCATAGTAAGACTGAAACCTATCTTATCCAATACAAAAACTCTTGCATGGCAGGGGATGCGCTAGTAGAATAGTAAAAAAAGTTAAATTATAAGTTGAAGCAAATGAAGCAGATGTCATGCTTAATTACGAAAAAAGACTTGTCGTTGTGACTTACTGTATCCACTTCGAAGTTCTCGTCCAGCTTGATGCTGAAGCGCCTATCATCATTGTCGGTGTACATAAAGAGGGGCAAGCTTTTGTACGCCTTTACCTGTGCACGGGCAGTAGAAGCCGCGCCCACGGCCACACCAAGCAGAACAGGGGAGGTGAGCCAAGGTAAGACCGAAGACCAAGACAATCAAAGCAACGCCAAGGCCAAGACCACAAAGAGCAGAGGGACGAAGCAGGTTCCCCTGGCAAGACCCTTGCCGGGCAGCCTCAGCAGCCCCGGCAAGGTCCTTGCCGGGGCAGCTCGCCCCACACCAATAGAGCAAGCCACCCTTGAGCCCACGGTCCCCAACGCCATCATCGACGTCGGGCCAGGGCTCGGGAAGGCACCTCTGTGGTGGCATGCAGATCTTTGTCAAGACATGTTCAAGATCAGACGAGGATTAGAAGACGACGATCCTCGGCAAGATCCTTGCCGAGGAAGGCCACCAGACCCCCGGCAAGATCCTTGCCGGGGACGACAACGCGCTGCTACAAAGCAAGTAGCGGTAGCGCGGTTCTAAATAGATCGCTACTACTATGTGTAGCCTATCAGCTAAGCCGTGGGAATTTTAGTAGTAGCGCTTTTACCTTCAGGCGCGCTACTGCTACAATTGTATCTGTAACGCCGTTTACACAAGCGCGCTGCTGCTACTTAGCACCAGCGTGCTTTTTTAACATGCGCTAGAACTAAAGTTTTGTGTATAAGGTTTTCCCTAGTAGTGCTAGTACGTGCTTAGATGGGGTGCTAAAGTCTATTAAAGAAATTAGCATACGTATTTAATTCTTTGACAACTAAACTCCTTCATGCTTTGGGTAAACTTCTCTCATTTAAGTTTTTTTTAAATTACTTATATCTATATCTATACTTCTATATCTATTACTCTTATAAAAAACAGATTTGGTGATGATGGTGTGCCTGCCATCCCGCAATAGAGGTCGTCCGATTTATATATGACGAATAAGAAGTAAACTATGGCAATTTTGCAAAAAGATACCCACACCCCTCTCCACATTTGCAAATAAGGCGTTTCCTCGTTCATCATTTTATCCCACAAGATAAACTAATCATACAAATGCATCTTGATGTTCCGTGCAACGCAGGGGCATCTTGGTAGTCTCATTTGAGTGTTTTGCGTATGTGCCATGCTTAGAGTGTTGTTATAGTATAGCAAATATGATGTTGGCCATATATAGTACATATATAATGTGAAGAAACGAGTGGTTGTACAACCAACTACAAGATGAACTTTAAGAAATACTAGTATGTACGTACTGAAGAGTTAAAGTAACGAGAAGGAGCATAACATAGTTCTGCTGGGGGCTCAGCACAACACACCCCTCAAATAAAACTAACCACCCTGAAATTAAACTAAGCAACTAATCTGGAAGACACTGCATTAGAACCACCATGAGCAATGACACTGCCACCTTACTCGGACTCCTCGTCCACATGCTCGACTTCGTCATTGTCCCTCTTCCTCTTGACCTACTTCTTTGCTTGAACCGCACATTGGCTCTCACTCTTCATCCAACCGTTGTAGATATTGAAACAAAGGTAGGCATCCATTGTAACATACTGGATGTGGTCTCTATCTAGTATATTCCACTGCCATGCAAGATGAAACTTGGGCGGAGGTTTCATAAGTTTACCGTACGAAGGATCAAGCATGGCTTCTGCCAGGGTCAGCATTGAAGGCTGACGGGAAGACACCAGCCCATTCCTCTAGAGGTCGAAGGGATGGCCTACAATGAGGCCTATCCGATACAGGACACTTATGTCGTTCGTAAAGTCTACCGAAACAAATTTGACTTTGTCGCCTGCGAAGAAGTTCTTAAAATCCTCGCACTCAACGTTGGCATGGCATATGTGGTAGACCAAGCACAAGTCATGCACCCAAACCTGGATCATGGTGGGCTTCTTCCTCTCTTTCTCCTTTAGATTCTTCTCTTTTCCCAGGACTATGGTGTACTCAACATCTAGCTCAGCGACCCACTCATCACCATTTGACCTTTCAAACATGCGTCTGAAGCGAGAAAGGCATCCTTTCACCGTCGCGGAAGAACGGGTGTAGATGACATCGAACTCATCGTTGGTGATGGTTCTGACCTTGTACTCACCGCCGATCATGGAGATTTGGGACGCCATGGATTTGGGAGGAGGGTTAGGATTAGTGGAACTGCTGTAATGTGAAAGGACGGGATGACTAGGAGCGAACTGCCGTAATGTTAAAGGACGGCCGGGGACGAGTAGGAGCGAACTGCTAGCAGTTTTCTGATTGTAAAAATGCTGAGTGGGGCATGCGAACGGCAGGGTAGTGGCTTGTCCGGTGGATAAATGGATTCATGCACAGTACCATGGGGACCCAATTAGATGTCATGTCTACTAGAAGCCCAATTAAATGGCTTCATGCATCTGCGTGTTCGCACGTCAAGCGTCGGGAAAATTACAGGTGATACGAAGCTTGTCATGCTCCCATGATACGGGCTTCTGAGAGCCCTTGGATCTGAGATCGAACGGTTGCATGGTGTGATTCTAGACCTATGGGTGAATATCCTATCCTAGAGGGTTATTTTGTAAATTTTGAGCAACTTAGCATGCGACAATTTGATCTCAGATCCAAGGGCTGTCAGCAGCCCGTATCATGGTCGCAAATACCATGACTGTCGCCTCGCTCGCGCGGTCGCGCCCTTGGAGATTTCAGACGGCTATAAATGAGCTTTTTTTGCCTACTTTGCATGCATGAAACTACTTCCGCCGTCCAGGTGCGTTAGGCTATCTGATGTTGGCGTGTCATACATAGTCATCACTTAGTCAGTCACACAACAAGGTAAGCTATAAGGTTGGCTATAAGAGTATTTTTTTACTTCTCTCTATCTCTTTCTTTGTAGTAGTATTTATTGCATTTGCCAAGGAGTAAGGAGTACAGTACTTGGCACCTGTATACCATGGATGTGGTCAGGAATTGGGAGACTCACGTCGGTCGTAGCACCCCAGTAATAATGATAATGGCAAGTCAAATCCCAGGGGCCCACCTGTCCAGTAGTAACGAGCCGTCAAGTCACACATCCCTACGTTTGCAGCAGCCTACTCCCTCATCTTCTCGCCTCTCTGTCGAACCAACTAGGCGGAACTGCCCTGCCTACCGCACGGGAAAAGCCCTGCCCTCGACTTTTAAATATAATTTTGTATCCATGGATTGCGCCATAGAGCAAAGCCTCAAGAAAACGGTGGTACACATGTATACAACACGCCCGTCGCGTTCGCGTCGCACCTAGACGGCCGGTCGGTCTGGCACGCCGCTCTCCGAATAGAACGCGCGTCATATTGCGTTTGCACACACATGTGGGACCGCAATTGAGAACCGACCATAGGCACACTCCCCTGTTCCCACAAGTCGGCTGAGTTAATAGAAGAGAGAGACGACCGACAGTACTGGAGCAGTGCTCTAAACACGTCGGTGCCTGGACGATCCTTGCACGACACGGGAGATCAGTTTGTCCATGCATGTGACTAGACTCCAGCAGACGACTGGATTGGCTATCGTCTACATATCATGCAGGCTATGTTGTACAGGGCTGTAGTTCTGATAAGAAATCTAAAAAAAAGGTTTCTTGTCATCTCGCAATATTAGGTATCATGTGCTTCGGATCACTATGAGGGTTAAATAGCGACAACTGCGTTCCTCCAAGGTGCTGGTCATTGGAGGCACATGCACGAAGACTACTCGACTGCCATCTAACTCAAGCCGGCTATGTTAATTAGGACATCTATCGATTGACCCCTTTTCTACGAGTTTATCTTTAATTTGAGCTTTGATCCGCGTCTAGTTTGTCCGTCGGGATTCATGTTGTCTCCTTGGGGCAGTGAGGTTATGGTTTCTTGTCATGTGGCATTTTTTCGTGTTATATGTTAATCCGATGCTTCAGATCAAAATGACGACAACTGCGCCTACGGGGCACGTGCATGAAGACTTCTCGATAGTCATTGACGAGGTCAAGCCGGCTCCGGTAGATAAAAGAAAACTACTCCACTATATAGGCAGGAACCTCCGTGCTTGCTTGCTAGTGTTTCTCTTTTTACACTTTGTCATCCTCTCCAGATCTAAACACGACAGCGGTGGCCACACTCTCTCTCTACTCACCGCTGGTCACAGATCTAGCCGGATCCCCTCCGCCGGGGAAGTTGAGAAGGTGCAATGTTCACGCGGTCGTCCTCGGCGACAGCTCTTACCCACTGCCGGCGCATCCCAATTAGCGTGCCTTGTTGTTCTCTCCCACGCAGAGCCGGCTAGGGAGGGCCTCCGACCCCTTCTTCCTTGCTGCCGTAGTGTGGGAAGATCCGGCCTCCCGCCGCCCACCTAGCGACATCCCGGCGACCCTCAGATATAACTTCCTTCGAAACTAGCCTGGCTCTACTGCCCCAGCTCCTCACGTCGCTGCATATGTATCTTTTACAATTCCTCAGGCCCCCTCGTAGATAGGATCGATCGGTTGTTCGAAAGCCACCTAAATTTTTACAGTTGAGAGGTAAAACTACTTCATTCAGTCGAATCTAGTACTACTTGGTTCAAACAGGGAAGAAGGGGGTGGGGGTGGGGGAAGATTTGTTATCTGAATCTAGGACTTGGTCGAAAGAGGAAATAATGGGGGCGAAAAGTAGCAAAGACTAGCTATCCACCTGGTCTCTAGGTCTAATTGGGAAATAAAAGGAAACGCAGTACAAACACAATATAAATCGATCTATTGCTTGAAAAAGGAAAGAAAGTGGGGACTGGGGGGACAAGTCAACAGAGTATGTCCAACGCTAGATTTGCTAGCCTCACACAATATAAGGTGGCTATACCGAAAAAAATGGGACCAACCCAGATATCATGTTTGGATGTTTATTGCCTCGAGCCCCTCTTATGTAATGCTACTGGTAAAATGTAGCAGTCCCACTGTTAAAGTAAGGACACATTAAACCAATGTTGTTTTCAATGTAATGCCTCCAGTAATATGAATCAATGGCACTATTTTTCATGTCCTACTAAATTTCCCATTAAGATAAGTTGCTACTTTTTGTTAGAAATGCAACTGTCCTGGTCCGCCAACTCTCCCGTGCCCAAATACCAACTCTTTAGCAGCTGTTAATGTAATGTTGCTGGTAAAATGAAGCAATTGCACCATTAAAGTAATGCCGTATTTAACGGTTGTCATAGTTAATCCTAATGCCCACACTAATATCTAGCAATGCAGCTGCTTTAGAAATTGTTGTTGTCCTTGTAGGATCGCCATTCAGATAAGGAACATGCTTCTTTTCATTTGATGTATGTTTCATCACTTGTTAGTCACCCTCCTTTCCACCTTTTTGTGCAAATAGAGATATACATTTCTGCAGGATGAAGAAGAAGCCGCTACACTACTGCAGGATGGTCCAAACGCGACAATCGAATCAGAGACCCTTCGAAGAAACTGTGTGCGATGCATCAATCACAAAGGGTGATGTAATAAAACCGTCCAAAAAGATGCAAAACATTTGTGATGGCGGCGACATCAAACACGGTTCATATTGGAGTTGCGTGTGCGATGAGTGGCAAACGGTTAGTCCAGAAGAACTGTTTGCGTGATGAAGACCAACAGAAACAGGCAGCCAGATGAGGGCGTGTGCGATATACGGCAAGCAGTTCACTAGGATGAACTGTGTGTGATTAGGCAACATAATGGAAACGGTTCAACTAAACAAGAAGTGTGTGATACGCAGCAAACATGTCTGTAATCAAAAATGTGTGCGAAGACCAACAATAACACAAACGATTGCTGCTAATAAGCCGTGTGATTCGCTCTGTCTACAGAAGAATAACACACACACACACACACACCTATATATATATATATAACTAAAATAAACATCCAATTACATAAGTGACTATACAGATCATTCGCACACACCTCAATAAACAATTGCATGCATTCTAAACTAGGCGAAACGATCGTCTAGTCATCTACTTCTTGTGATGCTCCCGCCACTGCTCTATGGCTCGATCCCTTGTCTGGGGTAGGAAAAAGAAACTCCCTCATGTCAACGATCCGCATGTACATTTTGTAGCTTGTGTACGCGTCCTTGACGCAAGCAGCGCGCGTCGCGGCCGACTCAACCGCGAGCAACCACACGCATAGAGCAGTTGAACACGCATGGACTGATCTCCTACAAGCTGACCGGCAGTTGCATCGTGAGAGCGGCCGTGTGCTACTACCTCCGTCACATTAGTCCCCTTTATATTCTGTGCCATACTTTGCCCTCAAATTTAACCAACAAAATGTTAATGCACGTTATAAAAATTGTATAATTGGAAACTATGTTCAAATACGAATCCAATGATATAATCATTGGCGACATGCATTCGTATTTTATTAGTTAAATCCTACTTATAAACCAGGATGGGGTATAATAGGTAATTAAATCGTAAACATTGTTTTTATTAACCGTATGTGTACGTGGCCTTTCGTCCTCCTCTCGCACGTCTTGTCACCCCGCTGCCGTAGACGACTTACAGCGCAAGCTTGCGCAGAGCGCGGCAGCGTTCTTTTGGCAAAATGGTGGCTTGAAGTGGCACCAATGAATCGTCAGTTAGCCCGTTCCCGCGCAACCTCGCAGGTTCCCGCGCAAGCTTCCCGCCCGACTCGGTGAAATCCCCCAAAATCCCAATGCTTATTGGCCTTCTATATAAACCCTCATGGTCGGCGAGTCCTGCTCCACTCCCTCCGTGTAGCTTATCTCGTCTGCTTCTCCCACAATCGCCAATGGCATCGGTTCGTCGTCGTCGCTCAGCCACTCTGCCGTCATCAGAGGATAGCTCCAGCTGGGAGACTACACCGCGGCGGCCGCGCCGTCCCCGACGTAGTGTAGTGCGCGTGGCGTCCCTATTGGGTGTGCGCGGAACACCCACCACACGCTCCGCCGCCGCTGCCCGTCGGCCGCTATTGCTGGCTGCCGTTGCCGCCACCCCACCGTCTGCTTCCATGGCCGCCACACCGTCAAAAGCCAGGGCCATCACCCGCTCCGCCGCCACGGCCCGAAGGCGGGAGGTGGCCGTCGTGGCCGCCACCCCAATGCCAGCCATCGTGGCCATCACCCGCTCCGCTGCCATGGCCCGAAGGCAGGAGGTGGTGGTCGTGGCCGCCACCCTATCATCGGTCGCCATGGCAGCCAGCCCACCGTCGACCGCCGGGGTCATCACCCGTTACGCCACCGCCGCCCGAAGGCGGGAGGCAGAGGTGGAGGCCCGCACGTGCGTCAGCGACCTTGCGCACTACACCGAGTTCCTGCAGGAGGAGGAGGGGCGCCTCATTGAGCACGCAAAGAGCCTTACCACCGCCGTGGCCGCAGCACACGCCACCGCAGAGGCGAGGAATCAGGAGATCTACGAGGAGAACCACCGCTTCGAGAGGGGTCGTCTGGAGCGGTAGAGGGCGCTCGAGGTGAGCAACGCTGAAGGTGCAGTAGCTGCAGGCACAGTATTGCAATTGTCCAGCTCGTCGGTAGGCTCCTCCTCTGCCTCTTACTGAGCGCGCTCGGTAGAGGAGAGGCTGCTGGAAGTAGTACAAAGCCCCACTGTAGTAGTAGTATTTAGGGGCTATTTTGTTCAGTTCATCTGACTATAGATGTGGTGAAACTGTACAACGTACTTAAAATTAGCTAGTATATATAGTTGAACTAGCTATTTCAGTACGTGGTTGGCAACAATTGGGGAAAAGTTTGGTCGGTTCAGCTGTCGAGTTGAATTGTTTTTATAAAGAACAAGTGCTTAATCTGTGAATGAAATCTATGCTTAATTACTGAATCTTAGTTGCAAAAATTAGATAGTGCTAGTGATTTTTAGCTGCATATTTTGAAAAATCGTAGTGTTACAAGGTTGACAAATGGCAATGTTACTAGATCAACAAATGTCAATCTTTCCAGTTTGACAAATGGCAATATACCCAATATGACAAATACAAATCTTACCACGTGGTTGCACACGGGTCATCCAAAACAACTGTTTGCGTTGAAGGGATGTACAAATCCTGCTCGACACATTTTCTCTTGGCTTAGCGCCGAAGTCTGGCTTTGCATACCGTATTCAATCTGAACCGATTGGGTTGAAGAGATGCACAAATCCTGTGCTGTGAATTTTCCCTTGACTTACGGGGGAAGACCATAGCTCTCACTTTGCATACGGGTGTTCTATCTAAAACGTTTGCGATCGAGAGCTGCAGAAATCCTGCTCGGCACATATTCCCTTGGATTCTTGGGGAAGCTCTCGGTTTGCAAAAGGTGTTCTAACTAAAACGTTTGCGATGAGTATTTTATATTTAAAAACCATTGACGTTTTTTTTCAAAATGAAATTGTTTGATAAGTCTGTACATTAAGAGAGAAAAACGCAAGTTACTTCAAACCATATCTTTCATTCACTCACACTCCGAATTTATATTCATATGATTGAGATACAGTATTAAACCCAAAAAAATATTTCCGGCGGCGGCAGAGGCGGCGTGCCGCGCGGGCGTTGTCGTTGTCGTCCTCCGGGATGCCGTTGTTGAAGTCTTCAAGGCAGCACAAAATGTTCTTCACATGGAAATCAAACATCACGTCATCGTGCAATTGACGGGCGGGGCGCGGGAGGACAACAAATGGCCGCGCTGCGAGGTAGCAGTCGGCGGCAACATCCCATGCTGCTGAGGGGGGCACGCGCATGGGCGCGGGCACGGCGGGTGCATGCAAATGCATGGGGACCGGCGCCGCGGTGGATGGTGGGGCGCGCACGGGCGATGGCGCTGGCATGTGCACGAGCTCGCGCGGGTCCGCGGAGACCTCACTGACGCCCGCAACTTCCAGCTCTGCGATAGTGCTCGGCAACCAGCCCGTCAATGTTATGGGGATGGTCGCTGGCGCGGGGATGGGAGCAAGGACGGGTGCGGGGGCAGCAACCGCCACTGCCACCTTGTTAAGGGCGATGTCCATGAGGCCCCATTCCTCCTTATTTTCTATCTCCTCTGGCTCGGAGTCGACTTCACCAAACTTGAATACTAGTGGCAGATGATCCTTCTGCGCCATGGCGTTGCTGGTGGTCTGCGAGAGGGAGGGGAATGGGAGGCAAACAGTAATGCCGCCCGTATTAAACAGCGGCTCGGGCGCCATTAATGGAGAGGATGTGAGCAAGGCGGGCAGCCATGGAAGTCAAAGGGCTTGCTTCCCAATGAGCCTGCACAGCATACAGCTCGCACGCTTCCCGGTGAGCCTGCGCATTGGAGGACAACTTGCGTGCCTGTCGGTCAGCCTGCGCACCGGACTGTGCTCGCACGCCTCCTGTTTAGTCAAGGAGCAGTTCGCACGGCACCTCCTATAGCCATTAAAAGCCACACACATGGCATCACGTGAATGGTTAACAGAATGCACAAGATTTAAATTATACAAACGTTTGAGACGTAAGTGGTAGCTATTTTTTCAAAATGCCTTTGTTGGCTGTTATTCGAGTGCGCCTTCTCTCAAAATGGACATGAAAAATACCACAACATGCCAGGTGCCATTCCATGATATCATGCCAAGTTTCATGAATTCCAGACGAGTTTTGGATTTCGTAGAATTTAAAAACAAAGTATCTCAAAGTTTTTCCGGCAATCTACAGTGCCCTGGTGTTTGAAATTCATTCCCATTTCTTGCATGGGACCTAAGCATGCACCCAAGGACACACATTTCATATGCCAACCCATTTTTCTACACTGGAGCATGTGCATGTAGTTCAAATTTGAATTATGCACCTAAAATGCCTAGAAAACCCACTTATTCTATAAAATTTCCCAGCGAACCCCGAAATATCCCAAAAATTGACACAACACTCCTGTTGTTCTATGTTGACACTAGAAAATTTTTGGAAGCAAGAAGAGGCAATGGATATTGTTTCGTCCCCAAGGGTGGCATGTTCCCTACCGAAACAATCAGGCTTGTTGTGAGAAGCTTTGGTTTGCGAAAACCTTATACCCAAACCTGTCCCAAATGGGACAATTTTTACCACGGCATGTTGATGCCGTTCCATGATAGCATGTCAAATTTCATGAACTTCAGATGACTTTTGGATTTACTAGAATTTAAAAACCATGTATCTCAACATTTGCGGCCGAGCGATGGTGGCAAGGTGTTTGACATTCATTCCCATTTCTTTCATGGGACCTAAGCATGCAGCCAGGAAACAGATTTGATTTTTCAAACAACTTACATGCACTAGAGCATGTGCATGTAGTTCAAATTTGAATTATGCACAAAAATGCATAGAAAACTCAGTTAATGTATAAAAATGTCCAAATGAACCCCGAAAAATTCCTAAAATTAACACAACACTCAGGTTGTTCTATGTTGACACTAGAAAAAAATTTAAAATCAAGAAGAGGCAACGATATCGTTTCGTCCAGAAAGGTGAAACGTTCCCTACCGGACTACTATTACTCCACACATCGACCGTTGTCGAGCATGCATCCAGTGTATTAAGTTCATGAAAGAATGGAGTAATGCTTTAAGAAAGATGACATGATGTAGACAAGATAAACTCAAGTATGAAATAAATCCCATCTTGTTACCCTTAATAGCAATGATACATGCATGTCATGTCTCTTTCTGTCACTGAGATTGAGCACCACAAGATCGTGTTGGGAATCGTTGCATGGAAAACAAAAAACATTACTCACACACAATGATCTGTCCATGGAGATGCATAGCAACAAGGGGGAGAGTGTGTCTACTTACCCTCATAGACCGTAAGCGGAAGCGTTTCACAACGCCTTGATGTAGTCGAACTTCTTCGCGCTTCAACCGATTAAGTACCTGATACGTCCATTTTGCATCATGTTTACCTACTATTATTTGTAATGTTTTTATGCATAATAATGCTTTCTGGAGTAATTCTCAGGCCTTTTCTCTCATAATATGCAAGGTTCACACAGAGAGGGAGAATTCTGGCAGCTAGAAATCTCGACATGAAAAAGCTACGTCAGGCTACCTATTCTGCACAACTCCAAATGAGCTGAAACTTCATGAGGAATTTTTATGGAATAAATAAGGAATACTAGAGCAAATAACTACCGAAGGACTGCCACCTAGTGAGCACAAGACACCAGGGCGCGCCAGGCCCCCCAGGCGCTCCCTGGTGGGTTGTGCTCAGCCCAGCCCACCTCTGGTGCCCATCTTCTGGTATATAAGTCATTTTGACCTAGAAAAAATAAGGAGAGGACTTTCGGGATGGAGCATCGCCGTCTCGAGGCGGAACTTGGGCAGGAGCACTTTTTCCCTCCGGCGGAGCGATTCCGCCGGGGGAACTTCCCTCCCGGAGGGATTAATCATCGTCATCATCATCACCAACAACTCTCCCATCTTGGGGAGGGAAATCTCCATAAACATCTTCAACAACACCATCTCCTCTCAAACCCTAGCTCATCTCTTGTGTTTAATCTTTGTACCAGAACCTCAGATTCGTACTTGTGGGTGACTTGTAGTGTTGATTACATTTTGTAGTTGATTACTATATGGATTATTTTGTGGAAGATTATATGTTCAGATGCAATATGCTATTTAATTCCCCTCTGATCTTGAGCATGATTATCATTTGTGAGTAGTTAATTTTGTTCTTGAGGTCACGGGAGAAATCTTGTTGCAAGTAATCACGTGAACTTGATATGTGTTCGATATTTTGATGGTATGTATGTTGTGATTCCCTTAGTGGTGTCATGTGTGTCGGCATTATGGGAACGGGGGTCCCCAGACTTGCCTGCCTACGGCCCACGGCGTGGCTAGGCCAGTGGGCCGTACGGCCCATCTTCATCAACAAGGCATTCAAGACCCTCGCGAGGCGGACAACGCAAGACCTGCTCAGGAGTGGCCTAGTCAGGCAGGCTCACGAGGAGCGGAGATATCAAGGCGGGGCAAACCTCACGAGTCTCTCGTGACGTGAGCCATGACTATCGGCACCAAGCGGGCGCCAGGCGGGCGCCAGCGCGCGCAGCGTCCTTGTTTCCTCTTTGGTGCTAAGGAGGCCAGCGTAGGCGAGAAGTACCGAGGCATCAGGCAAAGGTTGCCATATCGGTGCAACGAGACCAAGACCAGAAGGACGGCAAGACAGAGGTAATCGTGGAGCCCAAGACAGCGTCACCACCAGAGCCTTTTGCAGGCGAAGACCACTTTTGTCAGGATAGCTTGTACTAGCTGTCCCCCTTCAAATTTGCCCGCCGTTGTTGGCTCCCTTCCCGCTCAATATTTGGGGAGAGGACCAGGGCCTATATAAGTAAAGCTAGCCACCACAGTAGGGGCATCTGATCTCGGTTGGATCACATCTGATCGGATCGAGCAGTTCATCCAGCTCTCACTCGCTAAGTCACCAAGCACAAGAACACCTCAACCTCAGGAGGCTTTTCTTTCCCTTGTACTGTTCTTCATCAGGCCAAGAGGCAATCCACCACCACCACACTGGAGTAGGGTATTACACCACAACGGTGGCCCGAACCAGTATAAATCTCGTGTCTTTCTGTGTTGCGAGTTCGCTGAGTTCGTCCGCGAGATCGTAGCGAGCTAGGGCGTAGATCGGTAGGAGGGAAAGACATCGCGCGCACCCCAGTGTTCGAACGTTAAGGGTTTTCCGGAACCCCACATCCGACATTTGGCGCGCCAGGTAGGGGTGCGCCGTAGCTTCCCTCTCGTCGATCAGTCGATCCGTCGCTCCGTCGTCTCCATGGCGGACGCTCGCCGTGCTCGAGCTGAGCGCCGGGCTGCCCTCACCGCCCGTGTTGCTCAGACGGCTCCCGTCGGCGGGCCACCTCGTAGCTCTCCGTCTCCCGCCGCCAACGCTGCCACCGGCCCGGCGGGGCACGAGCAGCAGGTGTCCTCGCTGCATCCATCTGTACGGCAGGATAGCCACACCGCCACTGACCCCAGCCGGTTCTTCGTCTCACGCACGCCGCGCTCCTTGCGGCGAACGAGCTCCTGCGCTACCGCCCGGTTGACGACCTCTACGAGGAGTGGCTCGATCGCGTCGCCGAGCTCGCCCGCGCCGCAGGGGGCTCCCCGGCGCTGTCCCTCTCTCTGCCTCACCCTCAGCCAGCCACGGGCAATGAGGCTCATGGCGTCCCTCCACCACCTCAGCCCCAAGACGGCGCCTTGGCACCAAGGCGCGCAACCCCGCGGCGCAATGCTCCATGCCCGGCGCCCGCGCGCGAAGAGAGAAGCTGCCAAGAAATCCCTCGGCCACGATAAGCTGCACCCGCGCTCCCCGCGTCGCCTCGTCAAGACCGCGCACCGCCCGCAGCGGCGCCACGTGGACCTCGCCAAGACCAAGCTCCACCTCCGAAGCGGGCCCCGACGACCATGGCCGGCTGCCGCGCCTTCACCCCCGAGCTGCGTAGCGTCACCTGGCCAGGCAAGTTCAAGCCGGATCTGCCTCCTCGCTACGATGGCACCGCCGATCCCGCGGAGTTCCTGCAGCTCTACGACCTGAGCATCGAAGCAGCCAACGGTGATGAGAAAGTCATGGCGAACTAGTTTCCCATGGCTCTCAAGGATGGAGCCCTCTCCTGGCTCCAGAACCTGCAGCACGGCTCGATCTCCTCATGGGACGAGATGCGCGACCGCTTCGTCGCCAACTTCCAGGGCACTCGCGACCGCCAGCCGGCCGCGGGTGGCCTGTGCCGCATCAAGCAGCCAGGAGAGACCCTCCAGAAGTACATCCAGCGCTTCAACAACACTCGCCTCAAGATCCCTAAGGTCACGGACGACGCCATCATCTCCGCGTTCTCAGACGGCGTCCGTGACGTCAAGATGAAGGAAGAGCTTGCTATCCATGAGGAGCTATGCACATCTCAGGAGCTGTTCAACCTGGCGACCAAGTGCGCAAGAGCTGAGGAGGGGCGCCTCTCCCTCCTCGAGCTGCCAGCTGCGGGAGCAGAGGAGAAGAAAGCCAACGCCAAGGACGTGAAGCGTAAGGAAGTGGCAGTGCTTGCAGCGGAGCCCGACACCAAGCGGGGCAGAGATCAGCCTGAGTCATCCAAGAATAGCCGACCGTTCTGCGCCTTCCACAACCTGAACACCCACAACACCAGTGACTATCAAGAGCTCAGAGCCATACGAGAAGGACGCTTCGGTCGACGCCCCGAGCGCAGCGACCGGGGCTACGGCGAGGAGGAGGACGTGGAGGCGGACGTTGGGACGACCGTGGCCCGCGCGAGGAATGGCGCGACAGACCTCGTGAGGACCGTTGGCAGGACCATCCTCGCGAGGGCGCCTGGAGGGACCAGCCTCGTGAGGATTGCCCTTAGGGCAACGCCGGTCTTCCCCCGCTGCCGCCACCACCACCAAGAAGGAACGACGATCACCACCAGGACGAGGGGGCTGGGGGCTTCCAGGAGCCACGTGCAATCGCCTGCATCTTGGGCGGCGCCCAAGCCCCAGCCTCTCAGCGCATCTTCAAACAGTTCGCTCGCGAGGTGAACGTGGTGCTCCCCAAGATCGAGGCCACGCGCCCGCTCAAGTGGTCCCAATGCACCATCACTTTCAACTCAGCAGATCAGCTCAAGTGCGCGGCCACCGCTGGCGCCCTCCCGATGCTGTGCTCCCCAGTCATCAACAACGTGCAGGTTACCAAGACCCTCATCGACGGCGCCGGAGGGCTCAGCGTCTTGTCCGTCGACACATTCGACAACCTCCAAGTGCCATCTGAGCAGCTCCAGCCTACCAGAGCTTTCTCAGGGGTGACCGATAGGGCAGGTCCGCCTGCCTGTCACCTTCGGAGAGCGCAAGAACTACCGCACCGAGCTCACCGACTTCGACGTTGCGCATATCCGCCTGCCGTACAACGCCATCCTCGGGTATCCGGCCCTGGCCAAGTTCATGGCAGTCACCCATCACGGCTACAACGTCCTCAAGATGCCGAGAAGCGGCGGGATCATCACGGTCCCATGTGAAGAAAGAGATGCAGTGTGCTCCCTTGAGCGCGCCTTCCAGGCTGCAGCAATCAACGACCCCGACAGCAGAAGCGAGGGCCCTTCGGAGACCATCCCCAAGAAGAAGCAGCTGCGCCTCGCAGGACCTCAGGAGGATGGCGTCGCGGCAGGAGCCTCGTCAGGATCAGCGTACGTCCCAGGGGCGCCTCCCTCCATCACATAGGAAGGCGCGCCCGGCGCCCTCCTCAGGCAGGGCTCGGGCGCTTTCTTCTGGAGGGCCTCGGACCTTGACAACCTCACGAGGGAGGCGCTTGGGCACCACTTGGAGGCGTGCTTCGCGGCACGTCTCCCTCAGGAGAACACAGGGCAAGTGGTGCCCACCACTCAGGAGTTCATCGTCAAGACCACTCAGGAACTGCAAGACGCAAGGGCCATGCGCGGCGATCCCCGCTCACAAGGCGCAGCTCCCCATCCAGGAGAGGATGCTGGGATGCGCGTCTGCATCGACGTAGCAGGGCTCAACAGGGCCGCTTCTCAGGAGCGTTTCTAGCCTTTGCGTGTGGGCCGCTGCGAGGGTCCACCGCACAGCTACGTTCGCATGCCCTTCGGCTTGCCGAGCGTGGCGTCAGCTTATCAGCGTGACTTGCGGCGCGTCTTGGCGGCTCAGGAGGCCAGGTACCACGCCGTCCTGGAGGAAATGGAGACGGTCTTCAGGGAACCTCCCGAGCCCCCCAGAGCCTCTTGAGGCTCAGGGCCCTGGTGGTTCGTGAGGGCCACTCCTTCGGTGCATGCCTTCAGCTGCACCAACTCTACTTCGTCTACAGAATCAGGTGACATCTTCCAAGCTCGTTTAGCTGGGAGCGTCCCTCCGGCTGCATTATTCCCAGGCCGCGTGGGTCCGTCCCTGCGGCATGTATCCCTTTTGCTTATGTCTTTAGCTTACCTTGCTGGGGGCGCCCCTCGGGCTGCATCATCCCCAAGCCGCTCGGGCCGGACCCAGTGGCATGTATCTTCCTGCATTTACCCAAGTTGATCTGCTTTCCATGCTTAACCTGCCTACGGCTATCGCCTGCTCGACCATCGCCTCCTACGGGGCCTTCTCACAGGCACGGCGCTGGTGCTTGGGTCCGTCCCTGCCACGTCGACAAATATGAGCGGTCGAGCTCTGGCTCGCGGCACGCCCCGCGCACGTCACCTCACCAGGCCCTCAGTGCCTTCACTTCATCCAGAGCAACTAGTGGCTGGCTGGCAGCTGTAACGGCAAACCATGTTCTTCTTGTGCCTGTTCACAGGGATCCCATGAGGAGGATAGCAGGCGGCACCGCGAGTCTCCTTTCCTCTTGTGCAATTCGCTTGCGCGTTAAAGGGGGGCTCCTGAGCATCACGACTCAGGAGCTCTTACTGGCTCTCCAGCCCTCACCCCCTGGCCTTGACCATGGCATCGCGACCTGGCATACCAGCGGCGGCTGAGCTCGCTCGAGGGCCGGGACCTGAGGACGTAGAGCACTAAGGAGAGCATGGGAGAAGGGAAGCTCGTATGGGCCGGCCTAGCTATGCCGCACAAGTTGGCGCGCAGCCCTAGCGCACCGTCAGGAATCGCCCTGAAGTCAACAAGATAAGTCCCGCTCTCGGATCGGCTAAATGTTTGGGCCTAATGGTCACTCACGCCTTGCCGCAACCCCGTTCCGGCCACGTCAGCTCCCTTGCTTGCCTTACCATGGCCGCTTGAGCGCTAAGCGGGACCTCCTGAGCATCGCGCCTCAGGGGCTCTTACTAGACCTCGGGCCGCACACCTCCTAGCCTTGACCACGACACGCGACCTGGAATACCAGCACGGCTGTAGCCTGCCTGGGGACCGGGACCTATTAGCGTAGAGCAACAAGCTATCGCGAGGAAAGAAAGGGGGGACCAAGCCTGAACGGGACATGCGTTCACCAAATTTTCATATTAGGGAAGATAAGCACAAAAGACATTATAGACCCTTACATGCCCCCACGGGGCACTTCATGACTCTTCGCAGGGAACAAAAGCTAAAACTAAGGGGGATCCTATCAACACCCACCCGTGGCGGACGCCATCATCAACAGTGCACCACGGGAGGCTGGCGCCAACCCCATCCAGATCAGCGGCGGCGACGGCCGGACACCGCAGCTCTGCTCCGAGCGCGACGAGAGCTCGGGGGCACGTAGCTGTCATCGCTCGTCTCCGGAGTCTCATAGAGCTCAGGAGAGCTGTTGGACTCCCAAGGGCTGCTGCTGCTGGAGTGGCCGCGAGCGGAACGCGCGTCAGCCTCACGCTCCTCTCCGGAGCAGCACTCCAGGCGGCGGCCCTCAGCATTGAAGACCTTGAAGAAGAGCGTGGAGGCACCGTCATACTCAAAGTGGATCGCGAGGGTGCCCCTCGCACGGCAGACCCGCGCGACCTTGCGCCAACCGCGAGTCATGAAGATCTTGCCGGAGGGGACCGCTTTGATCTCTGCTCCGGTCGCCGAAGCGCTGCAGTCGGCGTGCTGCAACCAGAGCTCGAGAGGCCCCCTCGGCGGCATCACGTCGGAGAAGAACCGCAGGAAGCAGATCCAAGAGCTTGGAGGCATCGGCGCCCACAGCACCAGCTCGCGCGAGGAGTCCGCGGCGTGGATTCCAGGGGCGACGGCGCGTGTCGCCGTGGCGCGGCGACCCCGGGCGCGGCGTGGGCGACGCTGCTCGTCGCTCCGTCCTCCTGAGCCCTCGGCTCAGGCATACAAGGGTAGCGGATACCCCGGAGGAGGCCGCTCACACCAAGGCCTCGTCACCACCTGCATCGCCACTTCATCACGACGATGGACCAACCTCTTCTTCGGCGGAAGTGGCCCTGGGTCATCCCGAGGGGCCTTTCACTTTTCTCCAGCAGATAACCTTCTGATAGGCGCCATTGTTGTTAGCAGTGGATCAAGGAGGAAGAAGCAAGCAAGGAAGGAAGAGATGGGCGAAGGGGGCTCCGGCCCCCTCCCCATTTATAGCGGAAGAGGGCCAACCGGCGCCTTCCACGATCGTAGGTAATGATGGTTTACCTTGCATGTCGCAGGGACTTGTCAAGTCGAGCAGTTGCTGAGGCAGGGTGGGGAAGCGGAGACGCCCACGTCAAATCAACTGCCACGCGTCAACCGAGGCCGCAGGCTTTTGGGGCCCGCGGCGCTCCGAACTTGACCCTTCGCTTCGCCGCGAAGCCAAGCCCGAGCGTGCCTTGGGCCCGGGGGCTACTGTCGGCATTGTGGGAACGGGGGTCCCCAGACTTGCCTGCCTGCGGCCCATGGCGTGGCTAGGCCAGCGGGCCATACGGCCCATCTTCATCAACAAGGCATTCAAGACCCTCGCGATGGGCCAAGCCTCGCGAGGCGGACGATGCAAGACCTCCTCAGGAGTGGCCTAGTTAGGCAGGATCACGAGGAGCGGAGATATCAAGGTGGGGCAAACCTCACGAGGCTCTCATGACGTGAGCCATGACGATCGGCACTAGGCGCGCGCCAGCGCGCGCAGCGTCCTTGTTTCCTCTTTGGTGCTAAGGAGGCCAGCGCAGGCGAGAAGTACTGAGGCATCAGGCAAAGGTTGCCATATCGGTGCAACGAGACCAAGACCAGAAGGACGGCAAGACGGAGGTCATCGTGGAGCCCAAGACGGCGTCACCACCAGAGCCTTTTGCAGGCGAAGACCACTTTTGTGAGGATAGCTCGTACTAGTTGTCCCCCTTCAAATTTGCCCGTCGTTGTTGGCTCCCTTCCCAATCAATATTTGGGGAGAGGACCAGGGCCTATATAAGTAGAGCTAGCAACCATAGTAGGGGCATCTGATCTCAGCTGGATCTCATCTGATCGGATCGAGCAGTTCATCAAGCTCTCACCCGCTAAGTCACCAAGCACAAGAACACCTCAACCTCAGGAGGCTATTCTTTCCCTTGTACTGTTCTTCATCAGGCCAAGAGGCAATCCACCACCACCACACTGGAGTAGGGTATTACACCACAACGGTGGCCCAAACCAGTATAAATCTCGTGTCTTTCTGTGTTGCGAGTTCGCCGAGTTCGTCCGCGAAATCGTAGCGAGCTAGGGCGTAGATCGGTAGGAGGGAAAGACTTCGCGCGCACCCCAGTGTTCGAACCTTAAGGGTTTGCCGGAACCCCACATCCGACAATGTGAACATCGACTACATGACACTTCACCATATTTGGGCCCAAGGGACTGCATTGTGGAGTAGTTATTAGATGATGGGTTGCGAGAGTGACAGAAGCTTAAATCCTAGTTTATGTGCTATTCCGTAAGGGACCGATTGGATCCAAAAGTTTAATGTTATGGTTAGAATTTATTCTTAATACTTTTCTGGTGGTCGCGGATGCTTGCGAGGGGGTTAATCATAAGTAGGAGGTTTGTTCAAGTAAGAACAGCACCTAAGTACCGGTCCACCCACATATCAAATTATCAAAGTAGCGAACACGAATCGAACCAACATGATGAAAGTGACTAGATGAAATTCTCGTGTACCCTCAAGAACGCTTTGCTTATCATAAAAGACCGCTTTGGCCTATCCTTTGCCTCAAAAGGATTGGGCTACCTTGCTTCACTTTTGTTACTATTATCATTACTTGCTCATTACAAATTATCTTGCTATCAAACTACTCGCTGCTTATAATTTCAGTGCTTGCAGAGAATACCTTGCTGAAAACCACTTGTCATTTCCTTCTGCTCCTCATTGGGTTCGACACTCTTACTTATCGAAAGGACTACCGTTGATCCCTTGTACTTGTGGGTCATCAAGGCTCTTTTCTGGCGCCATTGCCGGGGAGTGAAGCGCTCTTGGTAAGTGGAAATTGGTAAGGAAAAATTATTACTACGTGCTGAAATTTACTGTCACTTGCTACTTTGGAAAACAATCCTTTGAGGGGTTTTTTCGGGGTATCTTCACCTCGATCAGAACTAAAATTAGTTGCACCTCCACCCACTACTCCTACTGAAAATATTGACTATGAAATTCCTTCGGGTATGATAGAACAATTGCTAGCTAATCCTTATGCACGAGATGGAACCGAACATCCTGATATGCACTTGCTATATGTGGAAGAAATTTGTGGATTATTTAAGCTTGTAGGTTTACCCGGAGATGAAAGTAAGAAGAAGGTTTTCCCTTTATCTTTGAAGTGAAAAGTATTGGCATGGTATAGGCTATGTGATGATATTGGATCTTGGAATTGGAATCGATTGAAATTGGAGTTTCACCAAATAAATTATCCTATGCATCTAGTTCATCGTGAACAGAATTATATATATAATTTTTGGCCTCGTGAAGGAGAAAGTATGGTTCTAGCTTGGGGGAGGCTTAAGTCAATGTTATATTCATGCCCCAACCATGACCTCTCAAGAGAAATTATTATTCATAATTTTTCTGCTCGGCTTTCTCATAATGATCGATCCATGCTCGATACTTCTTGTCCTAGTTCTTTTATGAAGAAGACTATTGAATTCCGGTGGGATCTTTTGGAAAGAATTAAACGCAACTCTGAAGATTGGGAACTCGACGAAGGTAAAGAGTCAGGTTATAAGCTTACGTTTGATTGTGTTAAATCTTTTATGAATACCGATGCTTTTCAAAAGTTTAGCACTAAATATGGACTTAACTCTGAGATAGTAGCCTCCTTTTGTGAATCTTTTGCTACTCATGTTGATCTCCCTAAGGAGAAGTGGTTTAAATATCACCCACCTATTAAAGAAGAAATTAAACAACCGATAATAGCTAAAGATGAAACTATTATTTATAATGTTGATCCAGTTGTTCCTACTGCTTATATTGAAAAACCACCTTTCCCTGTTCGGATGAAGATACATGCTAGAGTTTCAACTGTGCTCAATAAAAGTTATATTAGAACACCTAAACCAGCTGAACAAATCAAGGTAGAACCTAGTGTTGCTATGGTTAAGGATCTCCTGGTTGAAAATATAGATGGGCATGTTATTTACTTCTGTGATGAAGCTGCTAGAATTGCCGAACCCGATGAAAAAGATAAACATAGACCTGTTGTTGGCATGCATGTTGTCTTAGTTAAGATAGGAAATCACTATTATCATGTTTTATGTGACATAGGTGCTAGCGTGAGTTCTAGCCCCTTTACCTTATATCAAGAAATTATGAATGACATAGCACACTACAGGAAACAACTACTTGGCCATCTGCCACGGCGGACGGCAAAGGCTCGAAAGGCGGACGGCAAAGACCTTTGCCGTCAGCCGCGGACGGCAAAAGGCTCCGGCAAAGAAGGCTACGGTAAACAGCTGCTTTGCCGTCTGCTTCCTGGCGGCGGACGGCAAAGGCTCTTTGCCGTCTGCGGCGGACGGCAATAATTGCGCTGTCAGTCCGTCAAGTGGCTAACGGCAGACCTTTGCCGTCCGCCGCTGACGGCAAAATTTCTCTGGTCTTTGCCGTCTGCCGTATGATGTCATCTACACGTCACTAGATGGCAGGTTCTTTGCCGTCTGCCACAGATGGCAAAGTAGCTGATTCCAGTAGTGGCACTCGCTGAGATAGAAGACATAGATGTTACTATTAAACTTGCTAATAGAGACACCATATCACCAATTGGGATTGTTAGAGATGTTGAAGTCTTGTGTGGGAAAATAAAATACCATACTGATTTTCTTGTTCTTGGTTCCCCACAAGATAACTTTTGTCCCAATATCTTTGGTAGACCTTTCTTGAACACCATCAATGCTAAAATAGATTGTGAGAAACCATCATATGAAAGCATCATAAGGAAGAATTGCCTAGTAAGGATGAAATTTTTGGTCTAGCGTCTATTGTTGTACCTCCTACTGATCCTTTAGAACAATATTTCTTAGACCATGAAAATGATTTGCATATGCACGAAAGAAATGAAATAGATAAGATTTTCTTTGAACAACGCCCTCGGCTTAAACACAATTTGCCTATTGAAACTCTAGGAGGTCCTCCTCCACCTAAAGGTGATCCTGTGTTTGAATTAAAATAGTTACCTGACACTTTGAAATATGCTTATCTACAATTAACATAGACAAGCAAGATACTATCAAGTACTAAGTTCATGATAAATTTAAGTTCTATTAATCATATTACTTAAGAACTCCCACTTAGATAGACATCCCTCTAATCATCTAAGTGATTACGTGATCCAAATCAACTAAACCATAACCGATCATCACGTGAAATGGAGTAGTTTTCAGTGGTGAACATCACTATGTTGATCATATCTACTATATGATTCACGCTCGACCTTTCGGTCTCAGTGTTCCGAGGCCATATCTGCATATGCTAGGCTCGTCAAGTTTAACCTGAGTATTCTGCGTGTGCAAAACTGGCTTGCACCCGTTGTAGATGGACGTAGAGCTTATCACACCCAATCATCACGTGGTGTCTGGGCATGATGAACTTTGGCAACGGTGCATACTCAGGGAGAACACTTTTATCTTGAAATTTAGTGAGAGATCATCTTATAATGCTACCGTCAATCAAAGCAAGATAAGATGCATAAAAGATAAACATCACATGCACTCAATATAAGTGATATGATATGGCCATCATCGTCTTGTGCTTGTGATCTCCATCTCCGAAGCACCGTCATGATCACCATCGTCACCGGTGCGACACCTTGATCTCCATCGTAGCATCGTTGTCGTCTCGCCAACTATTGCTTCTACGACTATCGCTACCGCTTAGTGATAGAGTAAAACAATTACATGGCGATTGCATTGCATACAATAAAGCGACAACCATATGGCTCCTGCCAGTTGCTGATAACTCGGTTACAAAACATGATCATCTCATACAATATAATTCAGCATCATGTCTTGACCATATCACATCACAACATGCCCTGCAAAAACAAGTTAGACGTCCTCTACACTGTTGTTGCAAGTTTTACGTGGCTGCTACGGGCTTAGCAAGAACCGTTCTTACCTACTCATCAAAACCACAACGATAGTTTGTCAAGTTGGTGCTGTTTTAACCTTCGCAAGGACCGGGCGTAGCCACACTCGGTTCAACTAAAGTGACAGAGACAGACACCCGCCAGTCACCTTTAAGCAACGAGTGCTTGCAACGGTGAAACCAGTCTCGCGTAAGCGTACGCGTAATGTCGGTCCGGGCCGCTTCATCTCACAATACCGCTAAACCAAAATATGACATGCTGGTAAGCAGTATGACTTATATCGCCCACAACTCACTTGTGTTCTACTCGTGCATATAACATCAACGCATAAAACCAGGCTCTGATACCACTGTTGGGGAACGTAGTAATTTCAAAAAAATTCCTACGCACACGCAAGATCATCGTGATGTATAGCAACAAGAGGGGAGAGTGTTGTCCACGTACCCTCGTAGACCGAAAGCGGAAGCGTTTAACACAACGCGGTTGATGTAGTCGTACGTCTTCACGATCCGACCGATCAAGTACCGAACGCACGACACCTCCGAGTTCAGCACACGTTCAGCTCGATGACGTCCCTCGAACTCCGATCCAGCCGAGTGTTGAGGGAGAGTTTCGTTAGCACGACGGCGTGGTGACAATGATGATGTTCTATCGACGCAGGGCTTTGCCTAAGCACCGCTACAATATTATCGAGGTGTAATATGGTGGATGGGGGCACCGCACATGGCTAAGAGATCAATGATCAATTGTGTGTATAGAGGTGCCCCCTGCCCCCGTATATAAAGGAGCAAGGGGGGTTCGGCCGGCCAAGGGGAGAGGCGCGCCAGGAGGAGTCCTACTCCTACCGGGATTAGGACTCCCCCCTTTTCCATGTTGGACTAGGAGAGAGAGGGGGAAGAGGTGGAGGGGAGGAAGGAAAGGGGGGGCGCCGCCCCCCTCTCCTTGTCCTATTTGGACTGGGGGGGAGGGGCATGCGGCCCTGCCCTGGCCTCCTCTCCTCTCTTCCACCTAGGCCCACTAAGGCCCATTAAGTTACCGGGGGGTTCCGGTAACCTCCCGGTACTCCGGAAAAATCCCGATTTCACCCGGAACACTTCCGATATCCAAACATAGGCTTCCAATATATCAATCTTTATTTCTCGACCATTTCGAGACTCCTCGTTATGTTCGTGATCACATCCGGGACTCCGAACAACCTTCGGTACATCAAAACATATAAACTCATAATATAACTATCATCGTAACGTTAAGCGTGCGGACCCTACGGGTTCGAGAACTATGTAGACATGACTGAGACACCTCTCCGGTCAATAACCAATAGTGGAACCTGGATGCTCATATTGGTTCCCACATATTCTACGAAGATCTTTATCGGTCAGACCGCATAACAACATACGTTATTCCCTTTGTCATCGGTATGTTACTTGCCCGAGATTCGATCGTCGGTATCTCGATACCTAGTTCAATCTCGTTACCGGCAAGTCTCTTTACTCGTTCCGTAATACATCATCCCGCAACTAACTCATTAGTCACAATGCTTGCAAGGCTTATAGTGATGTGTATTACTGAGTGGGCCCAGAGATACCTCTCCGACAATTGGAGTGACAAATCCTAATCTCGAAATACGCCAACCCAACAAATACCTTTGGAGACACCTGTAGAGGACCTTTATAATCACCCAGTTACGTTGTGACGTTTGGTTGCACACAAAGTGTTCCTCCGGTAAACGGGAGTTGCATAATCTCATAGTCATAGGAACATGTATAAGTCATGAAGAAAGCAATAGCAACATACTAAACGATCGAGTGCTAAGCTAACGGAATGGGTCAAGTCAATCACACCATTCTCCTAATGATGTGATCCCGTTAATCAAATGACAACTCATGTCTATGGCTAGGAAACATAACCATCTTTGATCAACGAGCTAGTCAAGTAGAGGCATACTAGTGACACTCTGTTTGTCTATGTATTCACACAAGTATTATGTTTCCGGTTAATACAATTCTAGCATGAATAATAAACATTTATCATGATATAAGGTAATAAATAATAACTTTATTATTGCCTCTAGGGCATATTTCCTTCAGTCTCCCACTTGCACTAGAGTCAACAATCTAGATTACATTGTAATGATTCTTACACCCATGGAGTCTTGGTGCTGATCATGTTTTGCTCGTGGAAGAGGCTTAGTCAACGGGTCTGCAACATTCAGATCCGTATGTATCTTGCAAATTTCTATGTCTCCCACCTGGACTAAATCCCGGATGGAATTGAAGCGTCTTTTGATGTGGTTGGTTCTTTTGTGAAATCTGGATTCCTTTGCTAAGGCAATTGCACCAGTATTGTCACAAAAGATTTTCATTGGACCCGATGCACTAGGTATGACACCTAGATCGGATATGAACTCCTTCATCCAGATTCCTTCATTTGCTGCTTCCGAAGCAGCTATGTACTTCGCTTCACACGTAGATCCCGCCACGACACTTTTCTTAGAACTGCCCCAACTGACAGCTCCACCGTTCAATGTAAACACGTATCCGGTTTGCGATTTAGAATCGTCCGGATCAGTGTCAAAGCTTGCATCAACGTAACCATTTACGATGAGCTCTTTGTCACCTACATAAACGAGAAACATATCCTTAGTCCTTTTCAGGTATTTCAGGATGTTCTTGACCGCTGTCCGGTGATCCACTCCTGGATTACGTTGGTACCTCCCTGCTAAACTTATAGCAAGGCACACATCAGGTCTGGTACACCGCATTGCATACATGATAGAGCCTATGGCTGAAGCATAGGGAACATCTTTCATCTTCTCTCTATCTTCTGTAGTGGTCGGGCATTGAGTCTTACTCAATCTCACACCTTGTAATACAGGCAAGAACCCTTTCTTTGCTTGATCCATTTTGAACTTTTTCAAAACATTGTCAAGGTATGTGTTTTGTGAAAGTCCAATTAAGCGTCTTGATCTATCTCTATAGATCTTGATGCCCAATATATATGCAGCTTCACCGAGGTCTTTCATTGAAAAACTCTTATTCAAGTATCCCTTTATGCTATCCAGAAATTCTATATCATTTCCAATTAGCAATATGTCATCCACATATAATATCAGAAATGTTACGGAGCTCCCACTCACTTTCTTGTAAATACAGGCTTCTCCAAAAGTCTGTATAAAACCAAATGCTTTGATCACACTATCAAAGCGTTTATTCCAACTCTGAGAGGCTTGCACCAGTCCATAAATGGATCGCTGGAGCTTGCACACTTTGTTAGCTCCCTTTGGATCGACAAAACCTTCCGGTTGCATCATATACAACTCTTCTTCCAGAAATCCATTCAGGAATGCAGTTTTGACATCCAGTTGCCAAATTTCATAATCATAAAATGCGGCAATTGCTAACATGATTCGGACAGATTTGAGCATCGCTACGGGTGAGAAAGTCTCATCGTAGTCAATCCCTTGAACTTGTCGAAAACCTTTCGCAACAAGTCGAGCTTTATAGACAGTAACATTACCGTCAGCGTCAGTCTTCTTCTTGAAGATCCATTTATTTTCAATGGCTTGCCGATCATCAGGCAAGTCAACCAAAGTCCATACTTGGTTCTCATACATGGATCCCATCTCGGATTTCATGGCTTCAAGCCATTTTGCGGAATCTGGGCTCACCATCGCTTCTTCATAGTTCGTAGGTTTGTCATGGTCTAGTAACATAACCTCCAGAACAGGATTACCGTACCACTCTGGTGCGGATCTTAATCTGGTTGACCTACGAGGTTCAGTAATAACTTGATCTGAAGTTTCATGATCATTATCATTAACTTCCCCACTAATTGGCGTAGGTGTCGCAGAAACTGGTTTCTGTGATGATCTACTTTCCAATAAGGGAGCAGGTATAGTTACCTCATCAAGTTCTACTTTCCTCCCACTCACTTCTTTCGAGAGAAACTCCTTCTCTAGAAAGGATCCATTCTTAGGAACGAATGTCTTGCCTTCGGATCTGTGATAGAAGGTGTACCCAACAGTCTCCTTTGGGTATCCTATGAAGACACATTTCTCCGATTTAGGTTCGAGCTTATCAGGTTGAAGTTTCTTCACATAAGCATCGCAACCCCAAACTTTGAGAAACGACAACTTTGGTTTCTTGCCAAACCATAGTTCATAAGGCGTCGTCTCAACGGATTTTGATGGTGCCCTATTTAGAGTGAATGCAGCCGTCTCTAAAGCATAACCCCAAAACGATAGCGGTAAATCAGTAAGAGACATCATAGATCGCACCATATCTAGTAAAGTACGATTACGACATTCGGACACACCATTACGTTGTGGTGCTCCGGGTGGCGTGAGTTGCGAAACTATTCCGCATTGTTTCAAATGTAGGCCAAACTCGTAACTCAAATATTCTCCTCCACGATCTGATCGTAGAAACTTTATATTCTTGTTATGATGATTTTCAACTTCGCTCTGAAATTCTTTGAACTTTTCAAATGTTTCAGACTTATGTTTCATTAAGTAGATATACCCATATCTGCTCAAATCATCTGTGAAGGTGAGAAAATAACGATATCTTCCACGAGCCTCAATATTCATCGGACCACATACATCTGTATGTATGATTTCCAACAAATTAGTTGCTCTCTCCATAGTTCCGGAGAACGGTGTTTTAGTCATCTTGCCCATGAGACACGCTTCGCAAGTACCAAGTGATTCATAATCAAGTGATTCCAAAAGTCCATCATTATGGAGTTTCTTCATGCGCTATACACCGATATGACCTAAACGGCAGTGCCACAAATAAGTTGCACTATCATTATCAACTCTGCATCTTTTGGCTTCGACATTATGAATATGTGTGTCACTACTACCGAGATTCCTTAAAAATAGACCACTCTTCAAGGGTGCATGACCATAAAAGATATTACTCATATAAATAGAACAACCATTATTCTCTGATTTAAATGAATAACCGTCTCGCATCAAACAAGATCCAGATATAATGTTCATGCTTAACGCTGGCACCAAATAACAATTATTTAGGTCTAATACTAATCTCGAAGGTAGATGTAGAGGTAGCGTGCCGACGGCGATCACATCGACTTTGGAACCGTTTCCCACGCGCATCGTCACCTCGTCCTTGGCCAGTGTTCGCTTAATCTGTAGTCCCTGTTTCGAGTTGCAAATATTAGCAACAGAACCAGTATCAAATACCCAGGTGCTACTGCGAGCTCTGGTAAGGTACACATCAATAACATGTATACCACATATACCTTTGTTCACCTTGCCATCCTTCTTATCCGCCAAATACTTGGGGCAGTTCCGCTTCCAGTGACCAGTGTGCTTGCAGTAGAAGCACTTACTTTCAAGCTTAGGTCCAGATTTGGGTTTCTTCTCCTGAATAGCAACTTGCTTGCTGTTCTTCTTGAAGTTCCCCTTCTTCTTCCCTTTGCCCTTTTTCTTGAAACTAGTGGTCTTATTGACCATCAACACTTGATGCTCCTTTTTGATTTCTACCTCCGCTGCCTTTAGCATTGCGAAGAGCTCGGGAATTGTCTTATTCATCCCTTGCATGTTATAGTTCATCACGAAGCTCTTGTAGCTTGGTGGCAGTGATTGAAGAATTCTGTCGATGACGCTATCATCCGAAAGATTAACTCCCAGTTGAATCAAGTGATTGTTATACCCAGACATTTTGAGTATATGCTCCCTGACAGAACTATTCTCTTCCATCTTGCAGCTGTAGAACTTATTGGAGACTTCATATCTCTCAATCCGGGCATTTGCTTGAAATATTAACTTCAACTCCTGGAACATCTCATATGCTCCATAACGTTCAAAACGTCGTTGAAGACCCGATTCTAAGCCGTAAAGCATGGCACACTGAACTATCGAGTAGTCATCAGCTTTGCTCTGCCAGACGTTCATAACCTCTGGTGTTGCTCTTGCAGCAGGCCTGGCACCCAGCGGTGCTTCCAGGACGTAATTCTTCTGTGCAGCAATGAGCATAATCCTCAAGTTATGGACCCAGTCCATCTAATTGCTACCATCATCTTTCAACTTTGCTTTCTCAAGGAACGCATTAAAATTCAATGGAACAACAGCACGGGCCATCTATCTACAATTAACATAGACAAGCAAGATACTATCAGGTACTAAGTTCATGATAAATTTAAGTTCTATTAATCATATTACTTAAGAACTCCCACTTAGATAGACATCCCTCTAATCATCTAAGTGATTACCTGATCCAAATCAACTAAACCATAACCGATCATCACGTGAAATGGAGTAGTTTTCAGTGGTGAACATCACTATGTTGATCATATCTACTATATGATTCACGCTCGACCTTTCGGTCTCAGTGTTCCGAGGCCATATCTGCATATGCTAGGCTCGTCAAGTTTAACCTGAGTATTCTGCATGTGCAAAACTGGCTTGCACCCGTTGTAGATGGACGTAGAGCTTATCACACCCGATCATCACGTGGTGTCTGGGCACGACGAACTTTGGCAACGGTGCATACTCAGGGAGAACACTTTTATCTTGAAATTTAGTGAGAGATCATCTTATAATGCTACCGTCAATCAAAGCAAGATAAGATGCATAAAATATAAACATCACATGCAATCAATATAAGTGATATGATATGGCCATCATCATCTTGTGCTTGTGATCTCCATCTTCGAAGCACCGTCATGATCACCATCGTCACCGGCACGACACCTTGATCTCCATCGTAGCATCGTTGTCATCTCGCCAACTATTGCTTCTACGACTATTGCTACCGCTTAGTGATAGAGTAAAACAATTACATGGCGATTGCATTGCATACAATAAAGCGACAACCATATGGCTCCTGCCAGTTGCCGATAACTCGGTTACAAAACATCATCATCTCATACAATAAAATTCAGCATCATGTCTTGACCATATCACATCACAACATGCCCTGCAAAAACAAGTTAGACGTCCTCTACTTTGTTGTTGCAAGTTTTACGTGGCTGCTACGGGCTTATCAAGAACCGTTCTTACCTACGCATCAAAACCACAACGATAGTTTGTCAAGTTGGTGCTGTTTTAACCTTCGCAAGGACCGGGCATAGCCACACTCAGTTCAACTAAAGTGAGAGAGACAGACACCCGCCAGTCACCTTTAAGCAACGAGTGCTCGCAACGGTGAAACAAGTCTCGCGTAAGCGTACGCGTAATGTCGGTCCGGGCCGCTTCATCTCACAATACCGCTGAACCAAAATATGACATGCTGGTAAGCAGTATGACTTATATCGCCCACAACTCACTTGCGTTCTACTCATGCATATAACATCAACGCATAAAACCAGGCTCTGATACCACTGTTGGGGAACCTAGTAATTTCAAAAAAATTCCTACGCACACGCAAGATCATCGTGATGTATAGCAACGAGAGGGGAGAGTGTTGTCCACGTACCCTCGTAGACCGAAAGCGGAAGTGTTTAACACAACGCGGTTGATGTAGTCGTACGTCTTCACGATCCGACCGATCAAGTACCAAACGCATGGCACCTCCGAGTTCAGCACACGTTCAACTCGATGACGTCCCTCGAACTCCGATCCAGCCGAGTGTTGAGGGAGAGTTTCGTCAGCACGACGGCGTCGTGACAATGATGATGTTCTACCGACGTAGGGCTTCGCCTAAGCACCGCTATGATATTATCGAGGTGCAATATGGTGGATGGGGGCACCGCACACGGCTAAGAGATCAATGATCAATTGTGTGTATAGAGGTGCCCCCCAGCCCCCGTATATAAAGGAGCAAGGGGGGTTCGGCCGACCAAGGGGAGAGGCGCGCCAGGAGGAGTCCTACACCTACCGGGAGTAGGACTCCCCCCCTTTTCCATGTTGGACTAGGAGAGAGAGGGGGAAGAGGTGGAGGGGAGGAAGGAAAGGGGGGGCGCCGCCCCCCTCTCCTTGTCCTATTCGGACTGGGGGGAGGGGCGTGCGGCCCTCCCTGGCCTCCTCTCCTCTCTTCCACCTAGGCCCACTAAGGCCCATTAAGTTACCGGGTGGTTCCGGTAACCTCCCGGTACTCCGGAAAAATCCCGATTTCACCCGGAACACTTCCGATATCCAAACATAGGCTTCCAATATATCAATCTTTATGTCTCGACCATTTCGACACTCCTCGTTATGTCCGTGATCACATCCGGGACTCCGAACAACCTTCGGTACATCAAAACATATAAACTCATAATATAACTGTCATCGTAACGTTAAGCGTGCGGACCCTACGGGTTCGAGAACTATGTAGACATGACCGAGACACCTCTCCGGTCAATAACCAATAGCGGAACCTGGATGCTCATATTGGTTCCCACATATTCTACGAAGATCTTTATCGGTCAGACCGCACAACAACATACGTTATTCCCTTTGTCATCGGTATGTTACTTGCCCGAGATTCGATCGTCGGTATCTCGATACCTAGTTCAATCTCGTTACCGGCAAGTCTCTTTACTCGTTCCGTAATACATCATCCCGCAACTAACTCATTAGTCACAATGCTTGCAAGGCTTATAGTGATGTGTATTACTGAGTGGGCCCAGAGATACCTATCCGACAATCGGAGTGTCAAATCCTAATCTCGAAATTCGCCAACCCAACAAATACCTTTGGAGACACCTGTAGAGCACCTTTATAATCACCCAGTTACGTTGTGACGTTTGGTTGCACACAAAGTGTTCCTCCGGTAAACGGGAGTTGCATAATCTCATAGTCATAGGAACATGTATAAGTCATGAAGAAAGCAATAGCAACATACTAAACGATCGAGTGCTAAGCTAACGGAATGGGTCAAGTCAATCACATCATTCTCGTAATGATGTGATCCCGTTAATCAAATGACAACTCATGTCTATGGCTAGGAAACATAACCATCTTTGATCAACGAGCTAGTCAAGTAGAGGCATACTAGTGACACTCTGTTTGTCTATGTATTCACACAAGTATTATGTTTCCGGTTAATACAATTCTAGCATGAATAATAAACATTTATCATGATATAGGGAAATAAATAACAACTTTATTATTGCCTCTAGGGCATATTTCCTTCATATAGATGTATGCCTTTTGGTTTATGCAATGCACCTGCTACCTTTCAAAGATGTATGACTGCTATATTCTCTAACTTTTGTGAAAAGATAGTTGAGGTTTTCATGGATGAATTTTCTATTTATGGGAAGTCTTTGGATGGTTGTTTAAGCAATATTGATCGAGTTTTGTACAGAAGTGAGCAAACAAATCTTGTCTTGAATTGGGAGAAGTGCCACTTTATCGTTAACGAAGGTATTGTTTTGGACCATAAAATTTCTGGAAGAGGTCTTGAGGTGGACAAAGATAAGGTTGATGCAATTGAGAAAATGCCATGTCCTAAAGATATCAAAGGTATTCGTAGTTTCCTTGGTCATGCTGGTTTCTACAGGAGATTTATCAAAGACTTTTCTAAAATTTCTAGGCCTCTTACAAATCTTTTGTAAAAGGATATTCCTTTTGTTTTTTATGATGATTGTTTAGAACCCTTCCAAACACGCAAGAAAGCCTTAAATTCTACACCTATTGTTCAACCACCTGACTGGAACTTGCCTTTTCAAAATATGTGTGATGCTAGTGATTATGTTGTTGGTGTTTTTCTAGGACAAAGAGTTGATAAGAAACTGAATGTTATTCACTACGCAAGTAAAACTCTAGACAGTGCACAAAGAAATTATGCTACTACTGAAAAAGAATTTCTAGCATTGGTGTTTTCTTGTGATAAATTTAGATCCTATACTGTAGATTGAAAAGTAATTGTTCACAAAGATCATGCTGCAATAAAGTATCTTATGGTAAAGAAAGATGCCAAACCTAGGCTTATTCGATGGGTTCTCTTGCTACAAGAATTTGATTTGCATATCACTCATAGAAAAGGAGCGGAGAACCCTGTGGCTGATAACTTGTCTAGGCTTGAAAATATTCTTGATGACCCATAACTTATTAAGGATAGCTTTCCTGATGAGTAGTTCGCTGCAATAAATGTTTCTCATAACACTCCTTGATATGCTGACTATGCTAATTACATTGTTGCTAAATATTTACCACCTAGTTTCAAATAACAACAAAAGAAAAAATTCTTCTATGATTTAAGATATTACTTTTGTGATGACCCGTTGTCACATCCCTAGTTCTGGTATGACCTACACTAGCTATGTCATGTGTGCATCATGTTTAAATTTCAAGAAATTTGAAATGGGGTTTGATAAACCCTAGCACCAAATGAAACTCAAATAGGTTCAAGTAAAAAAAATTCAATGAACCCAAAATGCTTTGGAGAAAAGTTCATCATTTTTTAATTGGTCCAGAACCTCTGCCAAAAATGATGAACATATTTCTAGGTCATTCCTGGATTTTTGAATTAAATCATAAAGTATTTGAATTTGGGCATTTAAATGCTATACATATTTTAAGTGCTCAAATAATTGTGAAATTAAATGAGGGTTGTTGGAAACAAATTCACAAGTTCCCATAATTAATTTCAGCATTTTAACAAATGGTTTAGTATTTTTACTAAATCAAAACATACTGCAGAAAATAGAAAACAGAAACAAAATTAGAAAATCAGAGAGAGAGAGAGTACCTGGGCCAATTACCTGCAGCCCACCTAGCCGGCCGTTGCTGTGCAGCCCAGCAGCCCACCTCCCCTGCCAGTTGTCTTCCTCCTCTCGCCAGAAGGCAGAGGGGAAGCAACGCACGGCGCTCGCGCGCTGGCACGCAGCTGCCTGCCTGGCCCTCCCTCGCCAGGGCAACGACGCAGACGCACTCCCGTGGCCTCCTGGATCCTGCTGACCCCCTCGCTCACTCTCCCTCTCGATCCCTCGCTCTCTCTCGCTCACGGCTGAAGCGGCCATGGCCACACCTCCGTGAAGCTCATCGCAACAACGCCTCCCTGGCTTGCGGATTCTTCCAGGAGAACCGCCTCACCGTACTCGTCGTCATCACCGAGCTAAGCAACCGGGGAATCTCTACATCACCGGCGACGTCATCTTCTTCCTCCTCGGACCCATGGATCACCGCCGGTCGATTCCCGCCATCGAGGACGTCCCCGAGCCCATTGAGCTGTTCTCCGTCTTCCTTGTGAACTCCTGCTCCTTCCCCCATGCTCTCCCCCTCCGTTCCTCTCCACTAGCTCGTTTCCCGTCGGAGCAGAGAGCTTCCGCTCGCCGGCCATGAAGCCGCCGTGGCTAGAGCGAGTTTCGCTCGCGTCCGAGCACTGGTACGTGCTCAGCCGGCCATCAGCTACCCAACGCCACCAATCGCGCCTCCTGTCATGCTCTGTAGCCCGTCCCGCTCGGCGCCGTAGCTCCGGCCGCTGCCCAAGTGGTCGCCGCCGTCAACCCCGGCCTCCTTGCGCCCAGCTGCATACCCCCTGGATGCGGGCGAGCGAGGGCTCCCTCCTAGTGCCCTCAGCACGCCCATCTGCTGCCCCTAGTATCACCCCGGCGAGCCGCCGCCGCACTGTGAGGTCGCCGGCGCTTAATCCGGCGATGCTGACGTGGCAGGATTAGCTTAGGTGCTAATCACCCAGTAAATCACCCCCTGAGTCAATGACAGGTAGGACCCACCAGTCAGATTTGACCCTGGTCAGTGCTGTTGTTTTGCTGACACATACATGACGCAGTGCTGACGCAATAAACCCTTTTCTGGATTATTTCTATTTTAGAAATATCTGAAAATTCCAGAAAATAGTCAAAACTTGAAAAATTCATAGAAAATCAACCGTAACTCGGAATGAAATAAATTATATATAAAAAATTATCAGAAAAATATGAAGAATCTGTTTATGGTATTTTCATGCATGTTTGAACAAGTTAACCTCACTGAATAGGATAAATCATGATTAGGGCAATTTATGAACTAGCATTTGGAGTTGGAGTTTAACCTTGTTTGAATTCCACTTCAATTAACTTGGCTAGATATTGCATTAGGTGAATTCAGTACCTTAACATGACATGTCATTCATGTGAATGTGCATTGCATTGATTGTGTTCTTTCTCTGTTCACCGGTATTTGTTCCCCCTCAGTAGACGTGGTTCGGACGATGAGATCGATGACACCGATGAAGAACTATACTATCTTCAGAAGTGCCAGGCAAGCAAAACCCCCTTGTTCATTCCGATACAATCCCACACTCTCGCTCCTGCTGTCTTTTACCGCATTAGGACAACAACGATTCAACTGTTACATGGTGCGGTAGTTGAACCCTTCTCCTCTGCATGACCTGTCATTGCCACAGTAAATAGATGAAACCCACTAGCATGAGTAGGAGTTGTTTGAGCCCTGATGTGCCTACTCATTCATGCTTGTTTGTCATGCCTGCTACTGCTTAGAGTTGAGTCAGGTCCGATTCATCGCGGATGAATCGGAGGTGTGTGAACATGTCCTACTGTTGAGAGCTAAGTGTGTGAACACGATTTGGTAAAGATAGCGGTGAGAGGCCATGTAGGAGTACATGGTGGGTTGTCTCATTGCAGCCGTCCTCAGGAACTGAGTTCTGTGTTTGTGATCCATGAACAGCTACTACCACACATTGGGTTCCAGTAACTCGGCCCCTCTCGACTTATTAATCAACCTGATCTCTGTCCAGGAGTTGCAACTAGTTTCTGGTGTTTATAGGTAGTGTTACTAGTCTGCCAAGTGCACCGGTACAGGTGGGCTTGGCAGACTAGGCACAGTGGCACGATGTACCAAGTGGCACCCGGATGGTGGGCTTGGGAACCCTGCTCACATCGTTTGGGGCCGTGAGCGACACCCCGGCCGGATCTCCTTGCGGATGGAACCCGAATAGGCGATAAACCTGGACTAGAGACTTGTGTGGTTAGTCAGGTCGTGGCCGACTCCCTCGCCAGGCTTCCGCTTGAAGGTTGCCGAGATACACGACGTGTACATGGTGGTAAGTGGCGAGAGCGTGTGTGAAGAAGTACACCCCTGCAGGGTTAACATCATCTATTCGAATAGCCGTGTCCGTGGAAAAGGACTTCTGGGTTGCCTATACAGTTAATAGACAAGTGAAAGTGGATACTCTAAAATGCGCAAGATAAGCGTGAGTGCTATGGATGGACTTCTCATAGGGAGATGGGAGCGGATCCATAGTGGTGTATTGTTATGGTGAATATGTGGACTCGTGTGCCCACCTCAAAAGAGTTACTTGCAGTCGTAGTTCAGGATAGCCACCAAGTCAAAGCTAGCTTGCTGCAGTTAAACTCCACCACCCCTTTGTTGATACCGATGCATATGTAGATAGTTCTTATATAAGTCTTGCTGGTTACATTTGTACTCATGTTTGCTTATTTTATGTTTTGCAGAGAGACTTCAGTCTCACTAGTAGTTCCGCGTGGACTTCGACATTTAGCTTGTTACCTCAGCTACAATCTTGTACCCTTGGGAGGGTCTTGTAGATAGTCAGGCTTCTCAGCCTTCTTCATTTGTAGTAGTCTGTACTCAGACAAGTTAAACTTCCGCATGTGCTTGTTGCTTGTATGGTCTGTATGTTGGGTCATGAGACCCATGTTTGTAATACTTGGCAACTCAGAGCCTAATGAATAATACTCTGGGTCGTAGAGTCTTGTTGTGATGCCATGTTGTATTTTCACATATTCAGCATATTGTGTGTAAGATTGAAATGCTTGGTATCTGTGGGATTCGACAATCCAGTTGTTTATCCTTGGTAGCCTCTCTTATGGGGAAATGTAGTGTGGTGCTTCCACTGAGCCTTCGTAGTCCGCTACAGCCCGGTTTACCGGAGTCCTGCTAGCCCAGCACTACTGCTCCGGAACACCTAGACTGGCCGACATGTGATACACTTCGTTCCTGTGTCTATCTGTCGGGGATATACCCCGCGGAATGACCCGGCCAGACTTGGCGCTTCACCGTGACCCGCCGGAGGACTGGCGACTCACTTCCAGACGACTCACGAGCCTGACGACTCACGGATGACCCCGACGGCGGGTCAGATAGAAGACTACGCCCAAGGCCCAGAAGGCCGGCTCAAGTTTATGATGGGTCGGCTTAAGAAGAAAGGGATGACGAATATTTCCTTTACAAGGAAGCAAGACCCGGACTTGTAATTAACTTGTAAGAGAAGATAGACTAGTCCTAGTCCTACTAGGACTCCACATGTAACCCGCCCCTCTAACTTATATAAGGAGGGGCAGGGCACCCCAAAGAGGGACGAGCAACAAGAAACAATCTCTAGGGCTAGACACAAAGAGCCGGCTTACCGGCGACTCTCTGATAAGCATAATGAGACCTAGCCGCAAACAGCATGTAGGGTTGTTACCAGATGATGTTTCCCGGGGCCCGAAGCTGGCTAAACCCTTGTCTTGTGCGTTGATCCGCCCTACGTCTCTCATCCCAATCAATCCCTCTCAAGCTACTACATAGATCCGCTGGCCTCACGACTAAGTCCTTACACCTAGGACATCTGACGTGTTAATTCCACGACAGTTGGCGCCCACCGTGGGGCCTGCGCACGGTGGTGTTGAGTTCTTGGAGGGATCACTTCAGAGGGTCAAGAAGCTCGTGAATATCTGGACCAGGAAGAGTTCGCACGGAAGGATTCATATTAACTCTGAGTTTATCAAGTTAAAACTGCCAGGTCTCGAGGATAACCCGGTCAAAAGCTAGGGTTTTGTTGCCGCCGCACGCGTATGTGGCGATCAGTCAAATCAATGGATCGATGGCTGATGCCGAGCAGGAGATTAAGACTATTTTAGGATTATGCATGTGCGCTACAGCACTATCACAAACCACTGTGATCAACAGTTTCGGTTGCAGCTAAACATCAGATGACTATTGCTCGCATTGGATTGCGCTCTGAAGTGTTTCATCAGGCGTTACGCTTTTTCACGTTTCACTCAAGCCAAGGACATCTACCATATAGCTACGTCAGAATTGTACATCCACTGTTGCGTCTCATCGAAACCAACTACGACCCGGAGAGGAGTCAAACCGGATGGGTTGACCCGCCGTGTCCCTCTGCTTTGGGCCGCCCTGACAGTTTCCGCGTCCGTGACCCGGAAAAGATGGCCATGGCCCATGGCTGGACTGGACTCCGCCTTCCGTCCGAGTCACTGCTGCGCTTCGTCTGCCTCCACAACCCGGATTCGCCGCGATGAACCGCCGGCGCGGCCTTGCTCTACCTCGGCTGAGTCGCCGCTCCTCCTTCTGCTACGCTGCCATGGCCTTGCCTGTTGAACCGCCGCCGAGTCAAGTTGCCCCGGCCTCGTCGTCACCGCTGCTACCGAACCTGGAGTCGCCCCGCGACCCAGCCGCGGCCTACCTTACCTCGCGCTGTGTCGAACCGGCCTCACCACCCGGCCTCAAGTCGCTCTTCAGTGCGTGGCCACCCACGAGCCGTTGCCACTGTGAGTCGCCGCTACGGTCTCCCAGCGCAGGCGTCGCTTCACCTCCAAGTTTCCTCGCCGGTTTGCCTCGCTGTAGTTGCTGCTACTATCTCCTCCACGTGAAGACCAAAGTCCCTTTTGCTCCTTGCATGTTGAAGCAGATAAAACAAAGAAACAGTCGGCGACCTCTCTTTGCTCGCGCAGAACCCGAGGTCAGCTGGAAGATAACAACAGTACTAGTACATGCATGCTCTCAGAGATTTGATGTACAGATCAATGTTACTTACATAAGAGATCAAGGATTACTAACGATTCATCATCACATCAAGACAAAAGAAGAAGAAAAAAGGCAATTTTAGTTGCTGGTTTGTATGGAGACCTCACGTCAATCAGGTCCTCCATGAGAGATTAAGACAAGAGGAGAAGGTCACATGGAGACATCAGACATTTGATATGTTTTGATCCCAGTATCCACGTTCATCCGACAAATAAAAATCAGGTGACATCCATCTAAGTTTATTTATTAGCGCATATTGTTTTTGTCAAAGAACAATTACTTTGATCTGTATATTTTTATATACAGGATAATTATTCAATACAAATGTGGTTTATACCACGGTATGGAGCACGGGCTGATAATGTTCCGCCCGACGATAGTCCGTGACATATTACCCGTTGAATGGACGCGGACAAGTCGACGCCCTTGCGGCCCGGTTTACATCGACTTGCCGGGATCGTGTTTGATTGCTGTTCAATGGACGTGCATAAAGCTGCGGCCTCTGCGGACCCTGTCTACATTAATTTGTCCGTCCGTGCCAGTTACAACACCGGTGCCGATTTTCCCCGTCCGCACCAGCTTGCAATGCCGTGACATGCGGCCGACTTATCTGTCCGAGCTGCCTCTGATGCTGCAGTCATCTTTTCCGTCCGCCTCTCGCTGCCTGGTCTACATCAACACACCGAGCCGCACCTATCTGCATGAGCTGTGTATTGAGTATGAGCAGGTCACTACTTGGGAAGCCCGGTTTTCTTCCAACAAATTGGAGGCAAATTATCATATGTTATCAGCCGCCGTCTGCACTGGATGGTTCAATGGGCAGGCGCACAAATCGCCAGCACTATAGTTCGGTTAACTTCAAACAGCCAGTTGGAAGGAACCATTGGCCAAGTTGCTGACACGGCTCATACGGGATCATTTATAATCCGCCACAGTCACTTTCAACCTTCTGTGGATTCACATCGCGCTATCAACGCCAATGATACACACCTTCTGCTATGGTCAAATATGGAGAATCTCATGCCAACTCCTTGAGTCGTCTTGAGACTCGGGGGCTACAATGACATGACTCAACAAATCGTGCCAGTTTCAGCAGGCTCAAGAACTCCGGGTCGTTGGAGGAAAAAATAACCCGGCCCTGGATATTACTGCTCTATCGATGCGAAGTTAAAGGCCGTCAGAAAAATATTCGGCTTAAAATAAAGATTCCGGCTTAAAATCCAGTTCAAGAGACATCTCTCTCCCGCAAAACTTTGAAGCTCTCAAATCCGGTTCAAACATACGGCTCAAGGTAAATTTTTCTCTTACAAAGCTTTTAGGCTCTCAAATCCGGTTCAAAGTTCCGGTTCAAAATGAATTAATTTCTCGCAAGATTCGAGTTCTCAGAAAAAATTAAAGGTTGCCAAAAAGAACTTGCTGCCATGATGCGCGGTTCAAACATAGGTATCCTGCCTTACAGCTTATCTTATTATGGTCACTTGGGGGCTTCCTGCCCATCGGGCATAGCTATCAGTACCCTCTTGATCGGTGCAATGCTTAAACTTATAAGGTCATTTGGGGGCTTCCTGTTCAAACATAGGTCGTATTCGAACCAAAGAGAACATAGCTGTCGATACCCTTTTGATTGGCAAACTGCTGAACCTATTTGGGGGCTTCTTGATCGTATCTGAATCATAGCTCAACCCCTTTGGGAATAGACGTGGATCGTATTCGAATCAGCGTCGCTAAACAACTCTTAAGGTCATTTGGGGGCTTCCTGTTCAAACATAGGTCGTATTCGAACCAAAGAGAACATAGCTGTCGATACCCTTTTGATTGGCAAACTGCTGAACCTATTTGGGGGCTTCTTGATCATATCCAAATCATAGCTCAACCCCTTTGGGAATCGACGTGGATCGTATTCGAATCAGCGTCGCTAAACAACTCTTAAGGTCATTTGGGGGCTTCCTGTTCAAACATAGGTCGTATTCGAACCAAAGAGAACATAGCTGTCGATACCCACTTTGATCGGCAACGCCAACGCCACTGGGGGCTATATGATCGTATTCGAATCTTAGCTTAACCCCATTGGAACGGTTTACTGATCGTATTCGAATCAGAAGCCTCAAAAATTTTATCTGTTTCTCATTCAGTTTTTGTAATCACAAATATTTGAGTTGTCACAAATATCATGTGTGCCAGCTTTTACAGAATTAGGTTCTCACCCTCACTGTCCGGGTCACATAAACCGGCGGTATCATTCAAGGGATCATAGGGATCTTGCGATCTACTTGTGTGCAGGGTAAGACTACATTTGGGTGGTTACCCGCCCTGGCTTTTGACGTTAAGTCGCCAGGGCATATGTTATTTAAACTCTGTGCAAGATTTACAGAGCTATGACTTACATAAATGATTCAATTCAAGCCTATCATCGAAAGATTGACATTGGTGTCTCAAAAGGGTTATCAATTCTTGATTTTCTCAAAGGCTATAAATAGCCGGGTTATAAAAATTCCGGCTTACAATGGAGGCGTAATAAATCGCCATCGGCCAAGAGCCGCCGGGTATTTAAACTCCGGATTTACTTGTCAACAGATAAGGTATTTGAAGTTTTTAAATAGCCAAACTTGGCTGGATTTTCATTATGATTTGAATGATTGAGGTTTTCCAGCCGGGTTAGTCAAATCTTTAATAGCCAACATGGCTGGATTTTTATTATGGTTATCAGAAACTAATATTATGATTGAGATTTTCAAAGTCGCTTCAGCGCAATGGCTATTATTTTATCAATGGATATGATTTATTCTACAATGGAAGGAATAGTCCCGAGTCGCTGCAGGCTTACAACCCGGCACTTGGGGCCGACATTATTCAAGTTGAGATTACATCAAATATGCAAGTCCCATGTCACTCCCAGCATGCACCATGGCACTTGGGGGCTAATGCAAAGTCATTTTTTGCTCACCTCATTGAAGACCCGACTCATCACATCGTAATGAGCCGGCCCTTGGGGGCTACCATCACTACTAAAATCTACATGATTATATTTACAAAGTCCTGCTCGTTATTACATAATGACCCGACACTTGGGGGCTAATGTATATTGCTCTCTGCTGAAGACAATTCTAGGATGACCCGGCTACACTACTGTGACTATAGCCGACTCATGGGGGCTACACAACTGGATTTTATTTAAAGCCATGGTGATAAGTCCCGGCTTATTAATGCTGATTAAACCGGCCCTTGGGGGTTACAGGTAATATGGATATAAGGGAGAAATATCTTCAAATTCTTAGTTTTGAGTAAATCACATTGACCTGGTGTCTGCAAAAATCACAAACCGGCGTCGGCGACAATTATGACTTGGCATCATCTATTTATAACCCGCCAATTTTGGTACTCATAAACCGACAAGTTTTATATCTTTAAGCCGGATGAATATAAGTTGAATATTTGAAGACCTATATTTTTGTCAAGTCAGAGCATTGAAAGCCGACTCAAGTGGATTATCTCTTACAATATTTCTCAACAAGAGACCAATGTCAGCAAATTGACTCTGAAGCTGGCCTGTTGACCCGGATTTCTTAAAAGAAGTATCTGGGTTTTTTGCATTCACAAAGTTTGAACATATCTACTAAAGGAGATTTGCTATGAGATTATGGATACATATCAAGAAGGAAGATGACAAGGGCTTAAGGATGATCAAGTGCCGGCTTACAAAGAATATTTAACCCAGAACACAACCTGTCAAATTTGTTCTTGTGTTTATATTGCAAATTAGTTTAACATGGATAAATCCAAATTAAACTGGGGGCTAATGTCGGGGATATACCCCGCGGAATGACCCGGCCGGACTTGGCGCTTCACCGTGACCCGCCGGAGGACTGGCGACTCACGGGTCTGGCGGCTCACTTCCAGACGACTCACGAGCCTGATGGCTCACGGATGACCCCGACGGCGGGTCAGATAGAAGACTAGGCCCAAGGCCCAGAAGGCCGGCTCACGTTTATGATGGGCCGGCTTAAGAAGAAAGGGATGACGAATATTTCTTCTACGAGGAAGCAAGACCCGAACTTGTAATTAACTTGTAAGAGAAGATAGACTAGTCCTAGTCCTACTAGAACTCCACATGTAACCCGCCCCTCTAACTTATATAAGGAGGGGCAGGGCACCCCAAAGAGGGACGAGCAACAAGAAACAATCTCTAGGGCTAGACACAAAGAGCCGGCTTACTGGCGACTCTCTGTAAGCATAATGAGACCTAGCCACAAACAGCATGTACGGTTGTTACCGGATGATGTTTCCCGGGGCCCGAAGCTGTCTAAACCCTTGTCTTGTGCATTGATCCGCCCTACGTCTCTCATCCCAATCAATCCCTCTCAAGCTACTACATAGATGCGCTGGCCTCACGACTAAGTCCTTACACCTAGGACATCTGACGTGTTAATTCCACGACACTATCCCTTCGGGGAAATGTCACGCGGTGACATCCGGAGTCCTGCTAGCCTGCTATAGCCCGGGTTCCCGGAGTCCTGTTAGCCCAGTTGCTACAGCCCGAATTCACACATTGCTGGCTGACATGCTCGATGTTGTTTCATGTATGCCTGTCCCCGTAAGTTAGTGCCACTTTGGGTTCATGACTAGTCATGTCGGCCCGGGTTCTCTGTCATATGGATGCTAGCGACACTATCATATACGTGAGCCAAAAGGCGCATATGGTCCTGGGCCAGGTAAGGCGACACCCGTGGGATTACCGTGCGTGAGGCCGCAAAGTGATATGAGGTGTTACATGCTAGATCGGTGTGACTTAGAATCGGGGTCCTGGCAGCGTTGGTATCAGAGCCTGACTGCCTGTAGGATTACCAAGCCAAACTGGTCGAGGTCGTGTCTAGAAATGCTTTAGTTATATAAGGGAATTGACTGTGGAAGGGGACGTAAGGCTCTTTTTACTCCTTTACCTTATGCCCTTCTGATCTGAGTCATCCTCTTCTCTTCTATGGGGATTAAGAACTAGGCTTTCTCTTCTTTCTACCAGGATCACGTGTTACTAATCCGTAGACTTATAGGAATGATGGATTCAAGTCTCAGTTCAGTTCCTACTACTTCCGTATGTTGACAGTTGGTCTCGGAACCTCGATATTGTGATGATCGAGTGGTTACGCCACCATTTTGCAGGATGTTTCAAATCTTTTTGAGAATTTACAGCCGTTATGCTATCCGAGTCATCCCAGGTTTCTCAATAGTCTGATGCATTTGCAAATCCCTTCTTTCCGTTCTCGATGTTCTTTTGGGCCAGATTAACCACACTAACCAGTGTGTTGAGATACTCCATTGCCTCGACATATATGTTGAAGCTATTATTATGACCCTAGGTGTCTTAGAGAATCACCCAGTAATCTAGCAATGCTTTGTATCCCCAGTGTGATGATTCTGGCCATTATTCTTGAAAGCATCCGTGATGCCATTTAGTTAATAGGTATTTTGTTTCTGGGTTCTTGAGCCCAAGATTCACTCTACTTACTTCGTGTTGATAGTGTTGCTCGTACCTTTAGCATACTAGTAACCTTGTGATAGTCTTCGATGTCCGTGGTATTTCCTTCTTCCAAATACCATGAACTGCTTATGGCAGAAGTTCTCTTGAACCGAGAGATCATAGCAAAAGTGCTCTTGATGAGTTCTCCGTCCTATATTGGTGACTCTGCTAATTCTTCCTCTTTCGCATGGGTTATCTGGAAGAAACGTTGAGCTTTGTTCGACATACTAATCTATGCATCCACAACTAAGAAAGTGATATGTTCCTTTGAGTTGTTCTCCTTAGTTGTTTCTGACCTTCGTCTGTCAATTGTTGGTCAAGTGTAGTTGTGCATTTGTGTTATCGATGCCTATTATTCTTATGGTCCGTCAAGCCATTCTATTCTGGAATGACTAGGAGAAACAAACTCCAGTACCTCATCCATTTCTAGGATTGGGTCAAAGTAGTTGTATTCCACAGATCAAAATGCCAATCTAGTTTTTGTTCTGTTCTACCCTAGAGTATTACTTCTTTTGTCAAGAATATCATAGGAATTGCACCACCTCTTATGAATTCTTGATGCAATGATACTTCTCACTATCATTGTTCATTTCTCGATACCCATGTTATGGCAACCGGAATGCCGACAAGTGAACCGTGGTGTGTGAAATCAATACTCCTAGCTACCGTGTTGCTTGGTAGTTAATGGACGATAATCCCATTCTTAGTGTGTTGGTTATTGAATCATCATTCTAAGATAGATTGTGCTACCTAGTCCATTTTCCTGGTGCACTCCTCGATCAATGAGTTTGGATTATCTCAATCCCTCGCTCTTTTGATCACATCAATCTTGCCTTAATGCTCCCGAGCTTAATAACATATCGGTGGTTCGTGATTTTCCGAATATCTACTCGGAAGTATGACCAGGTTGTCCCCTGACCGTTATGTTGAGCTCGCGGTCAAGTTGGTTTTCTTATAAACCATCCCTTCTCCAAGAATCTGTGTTGGATATCCCTGAGCTAGTTGGTTGAGCTAGACAACAACTTGGAGAGTTCGAAGGTAAAAGCTTTGCTTAACTTACTTCATTCCAAAGGGATATCTTTGTGATTGTGTGTGTGTGTGTTGAAGAAAGATGATATCTCCATCGATTAACCTTTGTGTTCAGTTGTTGGATCTATGGTCTTACCAAACCATTTGATTTGACTGTGGGCTATCATCAAATCAAATCTGTACCAATGAATTTCGTAATGTTGTGTTACTCGAGGTTATTCCTCGAGCACACAACATTATATTCTTTTGGTCTGACCAATGCTATTACTTTGTTCACATAGTTATGGAATTCCATCTATATGGAAACCTCGATAAATTGTTGTTGGGCCCATTGACAACATTTTCATCATCTCCATGATTCATGTTGAACATCACGCCAGCGTTGGAAACTTTTGTAAGCATTATCTTCATGTCCCGTTCATGAAGTATATGTTTGGTGTAAGAAGTGACTTTCTCCAAGCTCACGTGCATTAGGTGCAAGTTGCTGCCATGAACTCAAGAAAGCTTGTTTTTGCTTCCTCTGGAATCATCCCAAGTCAAGCATGCATATGTGCGAAGTATTCTGTGGTATGGAGACTTGTAACCTTCATTCTATGTGTATCCCTAGCACACCAAGCCACTGATTGATTTGCTCAAGGAGAAGAAGTTCCTTGTTAAGAGCAAGACTTGGGTAAGAGCTTCAATATCCTCGATGATGGTTCCTCACCTGAACTTTGGTAGTGTTTTATTATAAGACTACTATGTGATCATGCCTGTCTTGGACAACGTATTCACATGTATGCAGCAGAACCAGCTCATGTTTTGGACCTTGCTATCGTAGTTCATTTCCCGAGAATCTCGCAACGTCCTCTCATCGGTTTGTGTTGCAAACTTTCTTTTCCAGACATGCTGTCTGAAATATCCTGTTACCAACCAGATCTGAATCTCAGGCAGATAAGATGGTTGGAACTTTTCCAAGATCTATGATGTAGATCCCGACAAGGTTGATGTTCTGGCCGACACACCTAGTCGGAAGATCTATCATGGTAGTATCTTGATTGAGCTATTTGACCATCTTCTCCATGAAGATTTCGTGCGACTTATTCTAGAAGTTGCTCCTTGGGGATTCTTGTGCTCTTTGTTTCTTCGATTATACTATAACTATTCAAACAGTGGAATCACTCTCGACTATTGAGTTTTTCCCCAGTTACTAGAATCATTCCCAGCATTTGCATTTTGTTCCCATCTTGCACCCGCCATTGTGACATTTTACTATGGTCTGCCTTCTCAGTAATTTTTATTCAGGATCATCCTGAAAAGTGGGCTTACCCTGGGCCCTATCCTTTCTCGATGATAAGAAGAAACCATCCATTGCGTTGTCTTCAACAAGGTAGTCCACATCATCCATTCTAGTATGAGTATGCCATTTCTTCAAGCTCCTTCACACGATCATTTGTGATTGCCTTAGGCTGGTATGAAGAGTTCCAATGGTCTACAGATCAAAAGTAATTCTTTTTGCCACTTAAGGGAATAATTCAACGAGCCACCTACTCTAAGGTGCCCCATTACGGAGTCATGGCAATTTAGCTCCTCGCTACTTTGAAACGCATCCACCATCTTTTTAAGCGTGTGATTGTTGCTTATCAAATTAAACTTTCGTCATCTGTTACTTTCCATCTCTCTCGATGTGTGTTTTGACACTCAAACTCAAGACGTGTTCCTATGTCTCATTCCGTGAGTTGATCGTCAGCTGATCGATCTTCATGAAGATTGATTCTTCTAGAGTTTTCCCTTTCTTCTCGTTGTCATGTTGGATGGAGTTCTCAGAACAAGATGTCGAGACAAGGATGATGATCGAATCAACGTTCTTATGAAGTGCAACCTGGATCATGAAGACTGTGTTAGCTTTGTGTCCCCTCTCTCTCCTTACTTCACTTCTTGAATCTCGGGATGAGATTCTTGTTTAGTGGGGGTGAGTTGTCACATCCCTAGTTCTGGTATGACCTAGACTAGCTATGTCATGTGTGCATCATGTTTAAATTTCAAGAAATTTGAAATGGGGTTTGATAAACCCTAGCACCAAATGAAACTCAAATAGGTTCAAGTAAAATATTTTTCAATGAACCCAAAATGCTCTTGAGAAAAGTTCATCATTTTTGAATTGGTCCAGAACCTCTACCAAAAATGATGAACACATTTCTAGGTCATTCCTGGATTTTTGAATTAAATTATAAAGTATTTGAATTTGGGAATTTAAATACTATACATATTTTAAGTGCTCAAATAATTGTGAAATTAAATGAGGGCTGTTGGAAACAAATTCACAAGTGCCCACAATTAATTTCAGCATTTTAACAAATGGTTTAGTATTTTTACTAAATCAAAACATACTGCAGAAAATAGAAAACAGAAACAAAATTAGAAAATCAGAGAGAGAGAGAGAGAGAGTACCTGGGCCACTTACCTGCAGCCCACCTAGCCGGCCGTTGCTGTGCAGCCCAGCAGCCCACCTCCCCTTGTCGGTGTCAAAACCGGCGGATCTCAGGTAGGGGGTTCCGAACTGTGCGTCTAAGGCGGATGGTAACAGGAGGCGGGGGAGACAATGTTTACCCAGGTTCGGGCCCTCTCGATGGAGGTAATACCCTACTACCTGCTTGATTGATCTTGATGATATGAGTATCACAAGAGTTGATCTACCACGAGATCGTGTAAGCTAAACCCTAGAAGCTAGCCTATGATTATGATTGTTCTTGTCCTACGGACTAAACCCTCCGGTTTATATAGACACCGGAGGGGGCTAGGGTTACACAGAGTCGGTTACAAGGGAGGAGATCTACATATTCGTATTGCCAAGCTTGCCTTCCACGCAAAGGAGAGTCCCATCCGGACACGGGACGAAGTCTTGAGTCTTGTATCTTCATACTCCAACAGTCCGGCTAAAGTATATAGTCCGGCTGTCCGAGGACCCCCTAATCCAGGACTCCCTCAGTAGCCCCTGAACCAGGCATCAATGACGATGAGTCCGGCGCGTAGATTGTCTTCGGCATTGCAAGGCGGGTTCCTCCTCAAAATACTCCGTAGAAGATCTTGAACACAAGGATCGTGTCCGGCTCTGCAAAATAAATTCCACATACCACCGTAGCGAGTATAATATCCCACAAATCTAATCTACTGACACATTTTGCAGCATGACATCACGCCTCGGCCTGGTCATTATTCGAACCGTTTTTCTCAACCCGCTACTGTACATATTGCGAGGCGGTTTTCTTGGCACGTCTTGTCGAAGCAGAGATCGTGTCCCCTTATCACGGGATTCTCATCAATACGAGTGTGGGTAACCCAACCGCGCATCAATTACGGCGCTTGGGGAATAAGCGAGTTTACCAGGCAGGTGGGGATGCACATAGTCTCTTCCGCCCTTATAAAGGGACAAGGATTCATCTTTCTCACCCATGCGTTTCTCTTGTCCTGCCCACTCATACGCACTCGAGCTCCAGTGCCCAAGTTTTCATCCTCTCCGCATAGCCATTCCAAGCATGTCCGGAGCATGGGGCAAGTGGATGATCTCCTCCGTTACGGAGGAGGACATTACGAAGCTCCGGGTAGCCGGATACCTAGCCGCAGACATCGCGCACCGGCTCCCCGAAGCAGGGAAGATCGTCGCTACTCCAGAACCCAATGAGAGGGTAGTATTTCTTACCCACTTCGTCCGCGGACTGGGATTTCCCCTCCATCCGTTTGTCCGCGGGCTTATGTTTTACTATGGGCTGGACTTCCATGATCTGGCCCCTAACTTCATCCTCAACATCTCGGCGTTTATCTTCGTGTGCGAGGACTTCCTTCGCATCAAGCCCCACTTCGGCCTATGGCTGAAGACCTTCAACGTGAAGCCAAAGTTGGTAGTCGGTCAGCAGACGGAGTGCGGAGGCGCCATGGTGGGCAAAATGCCCAACGTCACCTGGCTCGAAGGCTCCTATGTGGAGACCGTGAAGGGGTGGAAATCGGGGTGGTTCTACATCACCGAGCCGCGCGACACCAATTGGGTGGCGGCCCCCGAATTTCGATCCGGCATCTCCATGCGGCTCACCTCCTGGAAAGAGAAGGGCCTATCCTGGGGTTCGTCGGTGGAGCTGACCGGACTACAGAAATGTATCAAGAATATGATAAGCAAGAAAATCAAGCTTGTCAACGTGGTCTAGGTCATGCTCTTCTGCCGGATCATCCCGTGTCAAAGTCGGGAATTCAACTTGTGGGAGTTCGACTCGGATGAGTACCAGACGCTGCGAGAGCTCTTCGACACGACGCACAAAGACGTCTGGAAGGTGCTGTTTAAGGGCGCCGAGGTACCTCCTCCCCTTACCGAGGATCGCGGACTCAGCGCAAAGCGCCCCGCCAATCCGGTAAGTCTTTTAGATCTCATAAGATGTTCTTCTCCCCAGTATAACCGTGTGAGGGATCTGAGCCTCCACGCCTTTTAACAGGACTGGGTGGCGACAGCGGAGTAGATCGATTGTCTAGCCACCCTGCCCGAAGATCCAGCGGATGCTCTCCTAACAGAGATGCTGGTTCCGGTACCTTATGAGGCGCCGAAGAAGAAGGCCAAGAAGAACGGGGACCTGGAAAGGTCTCCGGCGCAAGGTTATATCGGACTCATCGTCCGAAAACACCGAGGTGCACTCCTCCCACGAAAACGAGGAGGAGGAAGAGGAAAGTTCTTCTCCACAGCCGGGGGAGACAAGAAAAGGAAGGCCGCCCCGTCTGGGCAGGCCGAAGGGTCCAAGAAGGGAAGGACTCTCCTTCCGGACTGTTCCACGACGGCCGCTTTTAGCGACGAGGAGTGGTTGCCCAGGACAAGCCCCTGGCGAAGTTGTAAGTATTCGGATACCATAATAGTTCTTGGTATGTTTCGTTTTGTTGTTTCTTATCATGCCGAACATGATCATGCAGTCCATCGCGAGCCCATATCGACGTATCTTTGTTGGATGATTCTTTGGGCCCGTCGAATATGAACAGCGATTCACTCCCGACCGCCTCCTCCCCCCGCCCTACGGACGACACCGAGGTGTTGTCTCAAAGGGCACTGAACCAAGGGGAGACAGTTCCGGAGGCGCCCCAAGGCGACATTCCAGGCGCTGGGCACATGATGGGCAAGACTCCCCTGGGCTCTAACGCCGGGGGCAGCAAGTCTAGCCCCCAGCCGAATACGGTGCCGGAACCTCCAGTGGTTCCGGATTCTGTCAGGCAACCCCTCGCTAAGGGGGGCAAGCCGTCTATGCCGATGGCCTCTGTCCATCCAGAGGCATCGGACAACTTGCTGGAAGCGCTTCGCGACGCTTCCATTGACGATGAGCACCGCACTATTATGAGTGCGGTGGTCAAGAAGGTTCAGTCCGCTAAGAGCGGACTGAATGAAGCTTGTGCCAGCCTCCTAAAAGGTTTTGAGGTAAGTAATCAAATTATAAGAAAATGTTACAGCATAGACAGTAGCCCCTTATGCCCTGTTAGGCGTTCGCGAAGAAAGGCCAAATAGAGGATCAAATAATAATCGCATGAGTCTAATCAGAATATGTCTATGTGCATACGCAGGCTTCACTGCTGGCCGCTGCCGCACGTACTGCGGAGGTCTCCGTGCTGAAGCGGGACCTTGAGCGGTCCAAGGAAGAGCTCGGCCTTACCAAGAGGCAGCTCGAAGAGAACAAAGGTAAGTGATACCCCGTCTGTATATTGATAAAGAAAAATGTGGTTTTTGAATGATAGGATCGTCATGAATTTTGCTTAGGGGCCACGACCGAAGTCGCAGCCCTGAAGAAGGCGCTGTCCGAGGCCGAAGACAAAGCGGCCAAGGAGCGCATCGAGCGAGAGAAGCAAGAGGCCCGAGTCGGCGAGGTGCAGCAAGAGCTCCAGGCTCTCGTCAAGAAACACGAGTCCTTGGAGCGTGACTCGAAGACGCAAGGGTCCAAGCTTGCGAAGGACCTCGAAAACGCACAACATGCCAAGGCCGAAGCCCAAAAGGCCCTCCAGGAAATTGAGGCGGTTAAGAAGATAGCGGCGGGTAAGGCATTCATTATGCAAAGCAAGCATGTGAAGGAAACTTTCCTTTTACTTACCCAGATTCGGAGCTCTCCAGGAGCGTTCGCAGATCTACCCCGCAGTGCATCGGATGCCGCGGAGTTCTACCGGGCCGAGGAGGGGAGCTCGACGGAGAAGTGGTTCTGGTCTCAGTATACTGGGACCGAACATCCAGTGCCCCTGAGCGACCAGTTGAAGCAACTGGTCGAGTTGCACAAGGCGGCCGAACTGGCCATGAGGGGTCTCATAGTCCGGATGTGGCCTAGCGAGCCCCTGCCGGGCAAGGCGGCTTGTGAATGCCTGCCCCCGGTTTGAAGTCATAAAGCGGTCCGTCTACATTGAAGGTGCGCGCAGGGCTTTCGCCCGGGCGAAAGTGCACTGGGCGAAGCTGGATGCCGAAAAGCTGGTGAAGGAAGGGCCACCGGAGGCCAAGGAGCATCGCCACCCCGAAAAGTATAATGACAGTGCCCTGAAGGGTGCTCGCCTTGTGGCGGAGGAATGTGCTAAGGATGTAATATTTGAATGAATGTACTCATGTGATCCTATAATATGAAACGAGTTCATCTGCGCTATGCAACGCTTGTTAATTTAAAATATTACCTTATGTGTGGCCGTTTATAAAATCTGAGAGTTGGCCAGTCGTCGGCTTCTGCCCCGTGTAACTAGTACTGAGGTGTTCGGGATAAACCTGAGCACTCTTTATCCCAATTTTGGGTCCTTCGAAGGAGGTGTTCAGCACAACGAACCAGGCAATCGGACTATAAAGCTTTATCACTCTCACTTAGCCATAGAAGTCTACAATTTTAAATTTTGGCGAAGCCCCTACTATTCGGAAGGCCGAACTTGGGGCGCTATATACGCCTAAGTCGGCCAAGGCCGACTCCTCGCCCGAAGCGGAAGAAGTCTTTAAGGACTTGAGACCTCTCGAACAGCGACCAGCTCTTGCCTCATCATGACAGTCAGTTTTCGGCTTTCTCTACTGAGGTGCTCGTCCGGAAGACCCTGGACACAATCGCAGTAGTTCTCCTAGTGCTGCCTTAGCCGATATAGCGGAACGTAAGGTACCAAAACATGGGAGCCGGGCAAACCCAACTATTAACCCAAGACATGATTCGGAGTTGATGCATATAATGCTATAAGTTCGGGGTGCCACACTGTCGAAAGTGTTCGGACTTTTCACGCCGCGTTATGGGGTACACTGAAGCCCCTGGCGCACTGGTCGTACCAGAATGTACGGGTGCAATTTGTCATAAATAAGCAGACAAGGAAAAAAAGAAAGGGGAATGCAATAATAGGCTAAGGCTATGCATTGTTATTAAATAATACGTCAAAGCGTACGGATACAAGTAGTGCAATAAGCAAAAAATAGGACTATTTGACATGTCCTATCTAAGGGCAAGCTGCGTATGGGTATGTAAAACAAGTATATCGATCATTATCAGAGACCACCTAGGGATTCCCTTGTACGTCAGAGCATCTTGCATCCTTGGTATTTCCTTCCTGCGATGGGTCCAACAATTAGACTGCCGGAAATGGCTTCCAGAGAGTAGGGTCCTGAAAGAGAGAAGATGATAAAGGTATACGGCCCCTGGGGCGGTTGAGCCGCATTGTGGGACGTGCCGTAGCCGTGCCTCCGCCTATGCCCATGGTATCTTGAGTGCGTAGTTATGTACGCGCGGCGCAAATTTCGCCACTTGACTGGGACTAGGACGGAGGCCGAATTGCTAGGCGAACTCAAAACATGCCTGGCGATCCTCCTGCGGGGTACTCTGGACTCGCTTGAAGGTGTCCGGGGTCTTTTTCGCCGAATTGGCGGTTTGCCTAATAAGGCTGCTTTACGCTTTTGCTGCGAGGGTTGTAGTGTGCTCCTCCGTGCGGAGCGAGCGCTCTGTGTTTCCATTAACTGTTATAACCCCGCGTGGTCCTGGCATTTTGAGTTTGAGGTATGCATAATGCGGTACCGCATTGAATCTGGCAAATGCGGTTTCCGAGCAGTGCGTGATAGCCGCTGCGAAAGGGGACGATATCGAAGATTAACTCCTCGCTTCGAAAGTTGTCCGGAGATCCGAAGACCACTTCCAGTGTGATTGAGCCCGTGCAACAGGCCTCTACACCTGGGATTACACCTTTAAAGGAGGTTTTGGTGGGTTTGATCCTCGAGGGGTCTATGCCCATTTTGCGCACTGTATCCTGATAGAGCAGGTTCAGGCTACTGCCACCGTCCATAAGGACTCGAGTGAGGTGAAATCCGTCAATGATGGGGTCAAGGACCAATGCGGCAGATCCACCATGACGGATACTAGTGGGGTGGTCCCTGCGATCGAAGGTGATCGGACAAGAGGACCATGGGTTGAACTTTGGGGCGACTGGCTCCATCGCATAGACGTCCCTTAGTGCATGCTTCCATCCCCTCTTGGGAATATGGGTTGTGTATATCATTGTCAGATGTGGGGTTCCGGCAAACCCTTAAGGTTTGAACACTGGGGTGCGTGCGAAGTCTTTCCCTCCTACCGATCAATGCCCTAGCTTGCTAAGATCTCGCGCACGAACTCGACGAACTCGCAACACAGAAAGACACGAGGTTTATACTGGTTCGGGCCACCATTGTGGTGTAATACCCTACTCCAGTGTGGTGGTGGTGGATTGCCCCTAGGGCTGATGAACAGTACAAGGGAAGAACAGCCTCCTGAGGTTGAGGTGTTCTTGTGGGTAGGCTCTCGATCGGGTTAGATCAAGCTGAGATGAGATGCCTCTACTATGGTGGCTAGCTCTACTTATATAGGCCCTGGTCCTCTTCCCAAATATCGAGCGGGAAGGGAGCCAACAACGACAGGCAAATTTGAAGGGGGATAGCTAGTCCAAGCTATCCTGACAAAAGTGGTCTTCGCCTGCGAAAAGCTCTGTGGTGACGCTGTCTTGGGCTCCACGATGACCTCCGTCTCGCCGTCCTCCTGGTCTTGGTCTCGTTGAACCAATATAGCAACCTTTGCCTGATGCCTCGGTACTCCTCGCCTGCGCTGGCCTCCTTAGCACGAAAGAGGAAATAAGGACGCTGCGCGTGCTGGCGCCCGCCTGGCGTCCGCCTGGTGCAGTTCGTCATGGCTCATGTCACGAGAGCCTCGTGAGGTTTGCCCCGCCTTGATATCTCCGCTCCTCGTGAGCCAGCCTGACTAGGCCACTCCAGAGGAGGTCTTGTGTCGTCCGCCTCGTGAGGCTTGGATCCTCACGAGGGTCTTGGATGCCTTGTTGACGAAGGTGGGCCGTACGGCCTGCTGGCTTAGCCACGCCGTGGGCCGCAGGCAGGCAAGTCTGGGGACCCCCGTTCCCAGAACGCCGATAGTAGCCCCCGGGCCCAAGGCGCGCTCAGGCTTGGCTTCGCGACGAAGCCAAGGGTCAAGTTCGGAGCACCGCGGGCCCCAAAAGCCTGCGGCCTCGGTTGACGCGTGGCGATTTATTGGACGTGCGCGTCTCCGCTTCCCCACGCTGCCTCGGCAACTGCTTGCCCTGACAAAACGCTGGCGCAGGCAGCACTTGTCTTCATTGCTTCTTCCTTGCCTCGCTCGAGATCCCCTTTCTCGCTCTTTGCCGCCGCTATCTCAAAATCTACTCCATCCTTGCTCTGCATCTGCCGCCCATGGCGCCGTGCAAGGTCAAGACTTCCTCAGCACCAGCTTGGTATGAGCCCGCTCTTGAGGCACCCACCATCAAAAAGAAGAGCCTCGCCTCCGTGCGCTTGCTGACGGCAGGGGAGAGAAATGAGTGGGGGAAGACAGAGCTCCGGCTTGCCTCCGACGAGCCGGAGCCTGTGGGGAGCACCCTCTTCCCCTTCTTCTCGAGCAGCGTCGCCGTGGGGTTGGTCCCTCCTTTCTCTGATTTATTTTATGAAGTCCTCGACCACTACGGTTTGCAGGCGTTGCATCTCCATCCCAACTCTGTCCTCCTCCTGTCCATTTTCGCCTACTACTGTGAGGCGTACCTGGGCGTTATGCGCTCCGTGGCGCTCCTGCGCCATTTCTTCTTCCTCCGCGTCAGCGGCGAGCACACCTCCGGATGCGCTAATTTCGTCGCATGCGGCAAGGCTAACTCGATCTCGAGCACCGGGAAGAGGGCCGACAACATTCGATCCAAATGGGTCATGATGGACGCCAAGCATGCCGACCCGCGTCTGGCGTTGCCAACGGCGGCGCCCCTTCCCAACGGGGGGTGGCCCAAGGCGGAACTCGTCGACGAGCGGGCATCGTTAGTGTTGGGGCAGATGATGACCGACTTGAAGCCGGGCAACGCGAGGGTGACCAAGGTAACGGGGGCGATGCTCCTGAGGGAGTTCTTGATGCTCCGGGTTGCCCCACCCCAGGCGCGCGCGCGCCCCCTCTGGGAGCTCGAAGAAGGGGGGAACAAGACCCGCCTAAGGCCAGGGGACCTGCCTGGCGATGAATTGGACGCTGTCCTGCGCCTCATAGTCGGGGACAACCAAGCGTACCCGCCTAGCGCCTTCGTTCCCCTGTTCCAACGCAGGGACCGGGAGGAATTCGTCGCCTCCAGGCCGACTTTTGATGCGCGCGGGCTGGTACCGCCGGCTCTTCCGGGAGCTCCTACGGCGCAGAAACTGGTGGAGGTGTCTTCTGGCGAGTCCCGCGGAGAGGGGGAAGAGGAGGTGGACTCGGAGAAGACCCTGGAAGAGGTGGGGGAGACTTCCCCCCTGAGCAAGGCCGAGATTCTCCGTGCCCTTCCTGATGATGCCAAGGCCGACGCCTATCAAGGGGAGAGGGAGCAACCCCTCATCCCGACGAAGGGTAGGTCGTCACTGGTGGCCCGTGGCGCTGCCTCCGCCCCAACAACTCCTGGGGCTGGATCCGGTTCTGCCTCCGCACCGCCCGGCGCTGCCGGAGCCCGAACGCCTGCTTCTCAGGTCCTGGAGCTGTCAGGCTTCAAGCTCCCCAAGCGGAAGTATATTGCGGTGGATCAATAAGTGTCCTGAGCTTTGCCTTGGCCTTGTTTATACTCGTCATTTCCTTATGCCCGCCCTTGGTTGATCAGGCCGACATCTTCGGCGAAGAAGAAGAAGGAAGACGCAGCGGCCGTGCCTCCCCCCGCAGACAAAGGAGGCAGCAGTGCCCGAGTCTCCCCAGCTCGGTCGTCCTCGCGAGGCCAAGAGCAGCATCGCCGTGGGGGGTCAGCCCCCATGGCCCCGCTGGCTCCAGAGGTTTCGGTACTCGACGCGGCTGATGAGATCCCTGCTGCTCCGGAACCCGTGAGTCCTCATGTCCTGGTGATGATGTCGCTTCCTCCTACTGCTGCACCTCCACTCCCTGGTTCTTCTGCTCCTGCTGCCGTCTTGGAGCATGCCCTTTTGGACATGACCCAGCTACAGGCGGATCTCCTGAGCGTGGACCTGTGCCTGGTGGCCGGGCGTCTGGAGTTGGCCTCTGGCTGGCTTCACTCCGACCTGGCGGTTCGCGCGGCGCTGGGCCAGGCTGCTGCGGCTTTCGAGAAGGAGAAGCAAGGAGCCAGCAGCGCTGCAGCCGATCGTGAGACGGCGCTGGAAGACGCCAAGGCCACCCGTGACCGCTGCCAAGTGCTGGAGGGCGAGTTGTAGAGCCTGCGCGACAAGCATGCCGAAGAGGTACGCCGCCGCCAAACGAAGGAGGTGGAGATGAAGGCCCGGGAGGAAGCCATCGAGAACCATGATGCTGAGCTGGCGGAGCTGGGGAAGAAACAGGCTGCCGAGCGCAGCCGATCGGAAGAGTTGGAGCGGAAGATGGTGACGAGGGAGGCCGATCTTGATGCTAAGGCGCGAGTCCTGGCCGAAGACCGCGTGGCCGTCGCCGATCTCGAGAAGAGATCTCGCAAGGCGCTGAAGACGCTCTACGAGCACGGCCTGGAGAAGCCGCTGGACACCGACGAGGACGGCCCTGCCCAGCTGATTCCTCTTGTGGTGAAGGCGCTTGAGGAGGTCGTTGACGGCCTCGGTCCCATGGCGGAGGCAGAAGCTCGCGTCCTGTCTTCAGCCGCACTGACTCGCGTCTTCAGCCATCTGCACCTCCACGACCCCAACGCTCGCCTTGACGAGCTGCTGGAGCCTGTGGCTGAAGATCACTGCGAAGCCGCCGCCGCAGCTGTACAAGGTCAAGTGGAGGCCTTGCTGGGGAGGTTCCGCGGCTTTGTCTCCGATCCTCTGTCTGGTGAGGCTATGGATCCTGCGGCTGGTGGTGAAGGTGAGAACATCGTTGCCCACGGGGGAGTACCTTCCGCAGGCGATGGCGATATCCAGGGGTGACCTACGGCTATCCTTCCCGTTTCGTTCCTGCAACATGTATCAGGCCTCGTGGAGGCGTTTAGACTTTTCATTTGGTATTGTGAGAACCATATGCTTGTAATATTTGCTTCGAGATTTTGCGTTTTCCTTCCTATTTGCTTTGTTCTGCGTTGGCAGAGCCCGGCCCCGTGCATACCTCAACCGCCATTGGGCCGACCGAAGACCAGGACGGTCCAAGGAGTGAGGGGCTACGTGACCAGTTCGGCTCCTGAGTCGCAATGCTCAGGAGTCCCCCTTGACGCGCAAACAGCATATAGGGAGAGTTCGTGAGGATAGATTAATGTTCTACGTCGGCAGAGACCGGCCCCGCGCATACCTCAACCGCCATTGGGCCGACCGGAGACCAGGACGGACCAAGGAGTGAGGGGCTACGTGAACAGTTAGGCTCCTGAGTCGCGATGCTCAGGAGTCCCCCTTGACGTGCAAACAATTTCCATACCTGCCCTCGCCGAGGCCTCGGGAGGGGCGCGCGATGCCCAGGTCCGGGGGACCTGGTTGGGTGGCCTGTGCTTGGGCGTGACCCGAGCGCAGCCCTCATGCCCAGCCCCCTCGTGCGGCTCTCCCGAGGGGAGGCATTGTGGTGAGGCTGGGCGCTGAGCTCTGTGCTCCCTGAGGTTGGTACGACCGTGGGGCTGCCCTCAATTGTTTATCACCAGCGTGGAGCATAGTGGTTCCGCTTGTGCACGGGCATAGCCGCTCCTCGGCAGTGTCGACAGCCAGCGCGGAGCATGGTGCTTCCACCTGGGCGTGGGATGTGGGCCCCCTCCGGGAGGAGCCCCCGGGGCGTGTACAGCCCCGCCCTGATACGTGGCTTGCACGGCAGGGCTGCGAGGTGTATATGGGCACTCGTGAGCCAGCGCGGGACTCACGAGGCCCTACCTCAAGGCGGGTTGCGCCTGGTCTTGAGTCTTGATGGCTGTATGTCCCTGCAAGGCGGTTAGATGCAAGCACTCTACGTCCTCAGGTCCCGGCCCTCGAGCGAGCTCAGCCGCCGCTGGTATGCCAGGTCGCGATGTCGTGGTCAAGGCCAGGGGGTGAGGGCTGGAGAACCAGTAAGAGCTCCTGAGTCGCGATGCTCAGGAGCCCCCCTTTTAACGTGCAAGCGAATTGCATAGGATGAACAGACCCGTGGCGGGTGGCAATCGAGCAGGCGATAGTCGTTGGCAGGTTAAGCATGGAGAGCAGATCAGCTTGGAAAAATGCAGGAAGATACATGCCACTGGGTCCGGCCCGAGCGTCTTGGGGAAGATGCAGCCCGAGGGGCGCCCCCAGCGAGGTAAGCTAAAGACATAAGCAAAAGGGATACATGCCACAGGGACGGACCCATGTGGCCTGGGAATAATGCAGCCTGAGGGGCGCTCCCAGCTTAAACGAGCTTGGAAGATGTCACCTGGTTCTGTAGACGAAGTAGAGTGGGTGCAGCTGAAGGCGTGCGTTGAAGAAATGACTCCTCATGAGCCACCGGGACTCTGAGCTTCGGGAGGCTCTGGGCGCTCAGGAGGTCCCCTGAAGACTGTCTCCATCTCCTCCAGGACGGCGTGGTACCTAGCCTCCTGAGCCGCCAGGACACGCCGCAGGTCGCGTTGATGGGCTGACGCCACGCTCGGTAAGCCGAAGGGCATGCAAACGTAGTTGTGTGGTGGGCCCCTGCAGCAGCCCACACGCGATGGCCAGAAGCGCTCCTGAGATGCGGCCTTGTTGAGCCCGGGGATGTCGACGCAGATGCACAGCCCAGCATTCTCGCTAGGATGCGGAGCTGCGCCTCATGAGCGGTTGTCACCGCGCATGGCTCTTGCTTTCTTGCAGTTCCTGGGTGGTCTTGGTGATGAAGTCCTGAGTGGTGGGCACTCCTTGCCCCATGCTTTCCTGAGGAACGCGTGCCGCGAAACACGCTTCCAAGTGGTGCCCAAGCGCCTCCCTCATGAGGTTGGCAAGGTCTGAGGCCCTCCAGAAGAGAGCCCCCGAGCCCTGCCCAAGGAGGGCGCTGCGCGCGCCTTCCTATGCGATGGAGGGAGGCGCCCCTGGGACGGGTGCTGATCCTGATGAGGCTCCTGCCGCGGTGCCATCCTCCTGAGGTCCTGCACGGCACGGCTGCTTCTTCTTGGGGATGGCCTCCGGAGGGCCTTCATTTCTGCTGTCGGGGTCGTCGATTGCTGCGGCTTGAAAGGCGCGCTCGAGGGAGAACACCGCATCTTTCTCTTCACACGGGACCGTGATGATTCCTCCGCTTCCTGGCATCTTGAGAATGTTATAGCCGTGATAAGTGACTGCCATGAACTTGGCCAGGGCTGGATACCCGAGGATGGCATTGTATTGCAGACGGATGTGCGCGACGTCGAAGTCGATGAGCTCGGTGCGGTAGTTCTTGCGCTCCCCGAAGTTGACAGGCAGGCGGACCTGCCCTATCTGTGTGGTGGAACCGTCGGTCACTCCTGAGAAAGGCTTGGTGGGCTGGAGCTGCTCATATGGCACTTGGAGGTTGTCGAACGTGTCGACGGACAGGACGTTGAGCCCTACGCCACCGTCGATGAGGGTCTTGATAACCTGCACATTGCTGATGACTGGGGGACACAACATAGGGAGGGCACCAGCGGTGGCTGCGCACTTGAGCTGATCCGCCGAGTTGAAACTGATGGCGCATTGGGACCACCTGAGCGGGCGCGTGGCCTCGAGCTTGGGGAGCACCGCGTCCACCTCGCGAACGAACTGTTTGAAGATGCGCTGAGAGGCTGGGGCCTGGGCGCCGCCCAAGATGCAGGCGATCGCACGCGGCTCCTGGAAGCCCCCAGCCCCCTCGTCCTGGTGGTGGTCGTCGTTCCTTCTTGGTGGCGGCAGCGGGGGAAGACCAGTGTTGCCCTGGGGGCGATCCTCACGAGGCGGGTCCCCCCAGGCACCCTCGCGAGGTTGGTCCTTCCAGCGGTCCTCACGAGGCCGGTCCCGCCACTCCTGGCGCGGGCCACGGTCGTCCCAGCGTCCGCCTCCACGCCCTCCTCCGCGGTCGTAGCCCCGGTCGTTGCGCTCGGGGCGTCGACCGAAGCGTCCTTCTCGTATGGCTCTGAGCTCTTGATAGTCGCTGGTGTTGTGGGTGTTCAGGTTGTGGAAGGCGCAGAACGGTCGGCCGTTCTTGGAAGACTCGGGCTGATCTCTGCCCCGCTTGGTGTCGAGCTCCGCTGCGAGCACAGCTGCCTCCTTGCGCTTCACGTCCTTGGCCTTGGCCTTCTTCTCCTCCGCTCCTGCAGCTGGCAGCTCGAGGAGAGAAAGGCGCCCCTCCTCAGCTCTTGCGCACTTGGTCGCCAGGTTGAACAGGTCCTGAGATGTGCAGAGCTCCTCGTGGATGGCGAGCTCTTCCTTCATCTTGACGTCACGGATGCCGTCGGAAAACGTGGAGATGATGGCCTCGTCCGTGACCTTGGGGATCTTGAGGCGGGTGTTGTTGAAGCGCTGGATGTACTTCTGGAGGGTCTCTCCTAGTTGTTGCTTGATGCGGCGTAGATCACCCGTGGCCGGTGGGCGGTCGCGAGTGCCCTGGAAGTTGGCGACGAAGCGGTCGCGCATCTCGTCCCAGGAGGAGATCGAGCCGTGCTGCAGGTTCAGGAGCCAGGAGCAAGCCCCATCCTTGAGAGCCATGGGAAACCAGTTCGCCATGACCTTTTCGTCGCCGCTGGCCGCTTCGATGCTCAGCTCGTAGAGTTGAAGGAACTCCGCGGGGTCGGTGGTGCCGTCGTAGCGAGGAGGCAGATCCGGCTTGAACTTGCCTGGCCAGGCGACGCTACGCAGCTCGGGGGTGAAGGCGCGGCAGCCGGCCGTGGTTGCCGGGGCCCGCTTCGGAGGTGGAGCTTGGTCTTGACGAGGTCCGCACTGCCCCGCTGCAGGCGGTGCGTGGTCTTGACGAGGTGGCGCGGGGAGCACAGGTGTAGCTTCTCGCGGCCGCGTGATTTCTTGGCAGCTTCTCTCTTCGCGCACGGGCACCGAGCGCGGCGGATCGCGCCGCGGAGCCTTGCGCCTTGGCGCCAAGGCGCCGTCTTGGGGCTGAGGCGGTGGAGGCACGCCATGAGCCCCGTGGCTAGTTGAGGGGGATGCAGAGAGTGGGACGGCGCCGGAGAGCCCCCTGCGGCGCGGACGAGCTCGGTGACGCGGTCGAGCCACTGCTCGTAGAGGTCATCGACGGGGCGGTAGCGCAGGAGCTCGTTCGCCGCGACGAGCGCGGCCCGTGTCTCCATGGGAGCGCGGTGCGCTTGAGACGAAGAACCGGCAGGGGTCAGTGATGGAGTAGCGGTGCGGCCGTCCTGCCGCACCGAAGGATGCAGCGAGGACGCCTGCTGCTCGTTCCCCGCCGGGCCGGTGGCAGCGTTTGCGGCGGCATACGGAGAAAGACGAGGTGGCCCGCCAACGGGAGCCGTCTGAGCGACGCGGGCGGTGAGGGCAGCCCGACGCTCAGCTCGAGCACGGCGAGCGTCCGCCATAGAGACGACGGAGCGACGAACTGACGGAAGGGAAGCTACAGCGCACCCCTACCTGGCGCGCCAAATGTCAGATGTGGGGTTCCGGCAAACCCTTAAGGTTCGAACACTGGGGTGCGCGTGAAGTCTTTCTCTCCTACCGATCTACGCCCTAGCTCGCTAAGATCTCGCGGACGAACTCGACGAACTCGCAACACAGAAAGACACGAGGTTTATACTGGTTCGGGCCACCGTTGTGGTGTAATACCCTACTCCAGTGTGGTGGTGGTGGATTGCCTGTAGAGCTGATGAACAGTACAAGGGAAGAACAACCTCCTGAGGTTGAGGTGTTCTTGTGGGTAGGCTCTCTATCGGGTTGGATCAAGCTAAGATGAGATGCCTCTACTATGGTGGCTAGCTCTACTTATATAGGCCCAGGTCCTTTTCCCAAATATCTAGCGGGAAGGGAGCCAACAATGGCAGGCAAATTTGAAGGGGACAGCTAGTACAAGCTATCCTGACAAAAGTGGTCTTCGCCTGTGAAAAGCTCTGTGGTGACGCCGTCTTGGGCTCCACGATGACCTCCGTCTCGCCGTCCTCCTGGTCTTGGTCTCGTTGCACCAATATAGCAACCTTTGCCTGATGCCTCGGTACTCCTCGTCTGCGCTGGCCTCCTTAGCACCAAAGAGGAAATAAGGACGTTGCGCGCGCTGGCGCCCGCCTGGCGTCCGCATGGTGGAGTTCGTCATGGCTCACGTCACGAGAGCCTCGTGAGGTTTACCCCGCCTTGATATCTCCGCTCCTCGTGAGCCTGCCTGACTAGGCCACTCTAGAGGAGGTCTTGTGTCGTCCGCCTCACGAGGCTTGCACCCTCGCGAGGGTCTTGGATGCCTTGTTGACGAAGGTGTGCCATACGGCCTCCTGGCTTAGCCACGCCGTGGGCCGCAGGCAGGCAAGTCTGGGGACCCCCGTTCCCAGAACGCCGACAATCATGTTCACCGTTTTCACTTGTGGAGGAAACCTCTTCTGTCCTCCTGTGTTCGGCGGCCGAGGCTCCTCCTCGTCGTCGCTATGCAGCCCCTTGTCCTTGTTCTCGGCGTTCAACATGCCGGCCTCATTGAACACCCAACATTCTCTGTTGGTGTGATTGGCTGGCTTATCGGGGGTGCCGTGAATTTGACACGAGCGGTCGAGTATGCGGTCCAAACTGGACGGGCCCGGATTGCTTCTTTTGAACGACTTTTTTCGCTGACCGGATTTAGAGCCACTGAATCTGGCATTGATTGTCGTGTCTTCGGCGTTCTCGCCGTTGTTGCGGCACTTGTGTCTGTTGCGACGTGGTCTGCCGTTAGTATCTTTGGCATCTGAATTGCCAGGATTTCTTGATATGTTGTTGCTGCGAGCTAGCCAGCTGTCCTCGCATACGCAAAAGCGGGTCATGAGTGTCGTGAGGGCTGCCATGGACTTCGGCTTCTCTTGGCCAAGGTGTCGAGCGAGTCACTCGTCCCGGATGTTATGTTTAAATGCCGCTAAGGCCTCGGCATCCGCACAGTCGACAATTTAGTTCTTTTTAGTTAGGAACCGAGTCCAGAATTTCCTGGCCGATTCCCTTGGCTGTTGGGTTATGTGGCTCAAGTCATCAGCATCCGGTGGTCGCACATAAGTGCCCTAGAAGTTTTCAAGGAATGCATCTTCCAAATTCTCCCAACTGCCAATGGAGTTTGCTGGCAGGCTATTCAGCCAATGCCGAGCTGGTCCTTTGAGTTTTAGTGGGAGGCACTTGATGGCATGTAGATCGTCACCGCAGGCCATGTTGATGTGGAGGAGGAAATCCTTAATCCATACCGCGGGGTCTGTTGTGCCATCGTATGACTCAATGTTCACGGGTTTGAATCCTTCTAGGAATTCGTGATCCATCACTTCATCGGTGAAGCATAGGGGGTGTGCGGCGCCTCTGTGCCGGGCTATGTCATGACGCAGTTCATACGAGTCTTGTCTGCTGTATTCGGCCCGGCCAGATGTAACACCCCGGATGTAACTTTCCATATTTGTGACTCCAACTCTTGCCATTTTCGGCTATGTGTTATGATATTCCCTCCGTGGTCGGGTTTTGTCTTTCGTTTTGCATTTTGTTCAGGTCATGCATTTCATATCATGTCATCATGTGCATTGCATTCGCATACGTGTTCGTCTCATGCATCCGAGCATTTTCCCCGTTGTCCGTTTTGCAATCCGGCGCTCCCATATCCTCCGGCGCACCCCCTCTTGTTTTCTTTCGTGAGCGGGTGTCAAACATTCTCGGAATGGACCGAGGCTTGTCAAGTGGCCCTAGTATACCACCGGGAGACCACCGGTCAAGTTTCGTTCCATTTGGAGGTCGTTTGGTACTCCAACGGTTAACCGGGCATCCGCAAAGTCCATTTGTGTGTTCCAGCAAAAAACCCTCTCGAAACAGCCTAAAACCCACGAAACTCTCTTCCATGTTGTAGGTCGTTCGATCACGATCATGTGGGCGAAAACCGCACCTCATTTGTACTCTCCTAGCTCCCTCTACCTATATATTAGTGTCTCTCCCGAAATTTCTCGTAGACGAAACCCTAGCAACTTCCCTCCGCGCCGCCGGACGCGTCCGCCGCCGGCCGGACGTTTCGCGCCGCCGCCCCGAACCAGTGGCGCGCTGCCACGTGGCCATCTCCACCGCGCCCGCC